>NW_026020020.1:3084728-3167204 GCF_900185275.1 Solanum verrucosum
AGTTACGTATAAGTAAATGGGTCTAAATCTAAAATATCTAAAAGCTAAAATATACTAAAAAATTGTGGTATTGTAACTACCGTACAATTACATAGGATCTAATTGTAATTATTGATATGTTTCAATATTTATTTAAATAATTATTTATTATTGATTATTTAAAATTATTTAATATTTAAAATTCAAAAAATTGTGGTAATGACATGTGTCAGTTTTTCTTCTCCTTTTATATATAGATAGATTTGTGTTAATTAATTAAATTTAAAATTTATAGACCGAATTTGAATTTAGCATTAAAAATAATAACTCTAACTTTAGTAAAAATATTAATATAATTTGCAAAATATATTGCAACCTATTAGCACACACCTCTCTAGTTCAAACTTATAACGTAAAATGATTTTCATTTAATTAAACAAATATAAATTCATAAAATAAGAATACACAAAATCAAATTATTATTCAAATTTAAAAAACTTAGACGTTCGGATACTAGTTTGGATAACTACCATTTTTAAAAATAAATTTAAAAAGGAGACCTCAGAAGTAGTTAAGTTCTTTTTATTTTTATTTATTTTTCCAAAACCGTATTGTTTTTTTTAGTGTTTACCCTTTTTATTTTATTGTCAATTGCTAATTAATTTAATTCATAAATTCTACATATTATTTTATATGCAGATTATTTTGTTTTAATAAAGAAAATGCAAATGTGGGGATTCCTTTTTGTTTTTTCTTTTTAAACTGTTTTTTTTTTAAAATTTGCTTCCTATATTTATATAATGCAAACATTAAAGAAAATAGGATAGTAATTCCTGTTTTTAGAAATCTTTTTGAAAAATAGTATAAAATTAATTTGAAAATTATAATTAGCTTTAAATTTATTTAGGAGTTTGTAATTTTATTTTATTTTTGTTAAATTTTGATCTAATAATTACAATAATTGGAATTACAATAATTTGAATTATGAATTTCTTAAAAGGAAGAAAAAAAGTTGTTAATCAGATACCTATATTTTAGGAATTCATTACTATCCTTCTCTGTGTAACTCATATATATATATATATATATATAGAATTCTTTTTGAAAATTAGTATAAAATTAATTTGAAAAATATAATTAGCTTAGAAAATTATAATTAGCTTTAAAATTATTTGTGAGTTTGTAATTTTATTTTATTTTTGTCAAATTTTGATCTAATAATTACAATAAGGAAGAAAAAAGTTATATATATATATATATATATATATATATATGTGTTAAACATTTGAATTATCCAGAACGGTAGTTGTAACTGATTACAAATTAATAAAGCTAATTGATTAGGATATTGATTTGAATAAATACTAAAGCTTTAAACTACTCTCGAAACTGATGTATTATTAAAATAAAAATAAAAAAGCAATTTCAAAAATTTTGAATTTAAAAACTTAAAAAACTATAAGAAAATAAATATCTATAAGAATTTGATTTATTTTCTTCAAATGTTAATACCAAATTGCTAATGTTTTACCCGATTAGGTAGTCCCGTAGTTTACTAAATTTTTTGGTTTGAATTATATAACATTAAAAAATAATTAATAATAATTTTAAATTTAAGTAGATAGAAAAAAAAAATTTAATCCTGATTTTATATCCTAGGCATATTTGTGGAAATACATTTTCAGAAAATAGAATCTTATAAGAAGAATGTGTGTAACTTCTTTTTAAAAATGAAACTGTTTTAAAAAATATTATAATTTGTTGAAATTTAATTTTATTCTATAAATATTAAAATCATGCATGTGGATGTTTGTGAGTTAGTGAGGATGTGGGGTCAAGGACGTGCATGATTTTATTTAGTTTTTTGCTCCTTTTTCTTTTCTTTTTCTTAAAAGATTAATATAATTTATACTTTATGTTTTAACCTAAACATATACTTAATATTTGATTTAATTAAACTGATCTAATAGTATATATACTGTAGTTTTAAATTTAAATTCAATCTTCTTACATTGTTAGGTTTTATGAAATATGAATGAAATTGTAAATATTATCTATAATAATTTTTCTTTATTTCCAAAATTCTTAGGCATGTAAACAAATTTTTACTTTTCTATTTTAAATTTCATTAATTGATTTTTCCTTGAAAATTTCAGTCTTATCTAATATATGAAAAATATATTTGAAGCTATATAAGAGAACTTGAGTTGACCTTCTCTTTTTTTTATTTATCTTGGCAGAAAAACTTCACATAATAATATCAATGTATAGTTACATAATTTATTATATTTTTATTTGATTTTTTAAATTTATTTCATTCAAATTTTTTAAACACGTGATTTATGTTTTCCTTACAATATATTTTTTAATTTTTGAAAAATAAAGGCACCAAAACGTGAGAGACAACATGAAACATGAATAAGGATATGCATGCAGCATAATACCTCTATTGCATTAAAAAAAATCAATAATCTGCATAAGAATTATAAAAAAATTAATCACATGCATCATAAAAAAGAATTAAAGTATAAGCATTGTATTATACATAAAATGAACTCTTATTTTTATGTGGATTTATGTTATGTGAACATAAATTGAAATTCAAGTGTTAGAAACTATTATTTATTTTTTATTACATTTTTCAAATATAAAAGTGATTAATACAAAATGGATTTTCATTTACCATCTCAATAGAAAAGAAAGACATCAACGGAATTGAGAATATGTTCATCAATGTCAAAAAATATTGGTTGAGCAATCACTTAAGTGCAATGAACGTATAATGATCCCAACATACTTAAAAGAACACCTAGAACATTAAAGTTTAATTGTTTAATTTCGTTAAAAAACACATTTTAATATTGAGAGTCAAACAAGTTCAAAATTCAAATCGTTTCATGTTACTATATCATGGTACATTTTATGAAGATCTAAAAAGTAGAATAGTATTCATATCAACCGACAACATAACTATAATACAACAAAAGCTAAACATATTTCCTTTCAAAATTTAGATCGCTTCATGTTAATATATCATGGTACATTTTATGATAATCTAAGAAGTATAATAGTATTCATATCAACCGATAACATAACTATAATACAACAAAAGATAAACATATTTCCTTTCAAAATTAAATAAGCACATTGATAGTATAAAACATACTTCTTATCTTAAACAAACTCTTCTCGATTAATAGGAGAAACTATAAACTTATCTTAGAAAAAACATCAATGTCGTCTACATCTCTTTCTGAATATTCTTCTAAGCCAAGAAATCTTCTCTTCATTAACTAATCTTAAAAAAAATATTCAAACACATTTTAATATTGAGAGTCAAACAAGTTCAAAATTCAAATCGTTTCATGTTACTATATCATGGTACATTTTATGAAGATCTAAAAAGTAGAATAGTATTCATATCAACCGACAACATAACTATAATACAACAAAAGCTAAACATATTTCCTTTCAAAATTTAGATCGCTTCATGTTAATATATCATGGTACATTTTATGATAATCTAAGAAGTATAATAGTATTCATATCAACCGATAACATAACTATAATACAACAAAAGATAAACATATTTCCTTTCAAAATTAAATAAGCACATTGATAGTATAAAACATACTTCTTATCTTAAACAAACTCTTCTCGATTAATAGGAGAAACTATAAACTTATCTTAGAAAAAACATCAATGTCGTCTACATCTCTTTCTGAATATTCTTCTAAGCCAAGAAATCTTCTCTTCATTAACTAATCTTAAAAAAAATATTCAAACAACACTAAAATCACCCAAAAGAAATGCAAATAGAAACATAGCCATGAACTAAGAAATTGCAGAGAGCGTATTTCCTTGTTTCAACAAAAAAAAGCAGTAAATATATATATAATGAAATTCTATTGTTTCAAATAACTGTAAAAAATTTAAATTTTGAAAAACAGTAACCAATTTTTAATTTAATTTTTTTATAATTATAAAAATTTGTATTTGTATTGTTGACATGTGTCATTCTTATTCTAATTATTGACATGTGTCTATATTTATTTATTTAATTATTAATTATTTAAAATTCTGAAAATTTTGTGGTGTTGACATGTGTCATTTTTTTTTTCTACTTTTATATATAGATAGATATTTGATTAAATGAAAATAGTCTTATTTTGTAGGATTGAACGAGAGAGGAATGTGCTAAAGAGGTTGCAACATACTTTATAAATTATATTTAGATTTTATTTTAGCTAAAAGTAGAGTCAATATTTTTAATATTTAGTTTTAGATTGATCTATAAATTTAAAATTTAATTAATTAATACAAAAATCAATTCAACGGATATTGTGGAATATGGAGCTAAGTGTCCTAATTGTCAACAAGTGAAGCTTGAGTATGTTTCGCTCAAGACATTGTCATTCTTACTTGGAAATGAGAAGACTCAAATATGGACTTCATTACGGGTTTATTTTGTACTCGTCGTCTGTTTGATTCGATTTGGGTCATTGTGGACCAGAGGACGAAGTCGGCTCATTTTCTCCTAGTGAAGACTTCTTTTTCAGCCGAGGATTATGTTAGGCTTTATATTCGGGAAATTGTGAGGCTTCATAGGGTGCCTTTATCCATTATCTCTGACTGCGGTACTCAGTTTGCATCTCAGTTTTGGAGGCTATTTCAGAAAGATTCGGGTACTCAAATGAAGCTTAATACAACTTTTCATCCTCAGACCGATGGACAAACCGCACATACTAGTTAGACTTTGGAAGATATGTTGAGAGATTGTGTGATTGACTTTAAGGGTAATTGGGATGATCACTTACCTTTGATTGAGTTTGCTTATAATAATAGTTGTCACTCAAGTAACCACATGGTTCTATTTGAGGCTCTCTATGTAGGAGGTGTAGGTCTCCTATTGGTTTCTTTGATGTTGGTGAAATCACTTTGATATGGCCCGAGTTGGTGTATTAGGCTATGTAGAAGGTTTGATTTATTCGAGAAAGGTTGAAAATGGTCAAAGTCGATAAAATTCTTATGTCGATGTTAGAAAAAGAGAGCTTGAATTTGATGTTGATGATTGCGTTTACTTGAAAATATCACCTATGAAGGGTGTGATAAGGTTAAAAAAGAAAGGGAAGCTTCATCCTCAATATGTTGGTCCATATCTTATTTTGAGGCGTGTTGGCAAGGTGGTGGCCTATGAAATAGAGTTACCATATGATTTGGCATTGGTGCATCCGGTGTTCCGTGTCTCTTTGTTGAAAAAGTGTGTAGGATATCCTACATATATAGGGCCATTGGAAAGTTTGAGAGTTAAGAAAAATCTTTAATATGAAGAGGTTTCGGTTGAAATCTTGGATCAAGAAGTCCGGAAGTTGAGAAGTAAAGAGGTTGCTTCAGTGAAAGTGTTTTGGAAGAACCAATCAGTTGAGGGTGCTACTTGGGAAGCCGAAGCTGATATGATGTTCAAGTATCCTCATCTCTTTCCCTCCGCTCCTATTATAGCTTGAGGTATTTAGTTCCTCATGGTTCACTCTTTCAGATTCATGCATTTTAATCATCCTCATGTTTCCATATGCATGCATTTTCATGAAAACTTGTTTTAAGTTTATGTTTTAGCTTGGGTCGATTACTCCTTGTATATGTGCATTTTGAATCCATTTTCATTCATGTTGGGCTTTTTTTTTCTCTCCCTACTCTATTTATGCTAGCTTGAGTCTCATTCGAGAATGAATGTTCCCATCGGAGAGATATGATAACACCTCAGAATATGAAAGTTTAGTTTTGAAGGAAAAGTTGCAGAAGTTATGCTGGTGCACGTTTTTACGAGCCAACCTACAGACCGTAGGAAATCCAACTGAATATTCTTGGAAAGGGGGAAGTCACAAACGAATCCTGTGTTGGCTGATGAAGAGTTTTCTGAGCCAGGATCACATCCTTTGAGGATGCAAATTGAATTACAGAAAGACAAGCGCCTAGATGTAAATTTTAATGCCCTAGCCCGAAATTCTTACTTCATAAGAATGATGTTTAATTTTTGTATCTACTCTCTGATGTTTGTGTAATCAAGACACAACTTTCGATGCAAGTGTCTACGATCATACAATAGTTTAGTAACCCAACCAAGGGTTGGGATCGTCCCACGATAGTGGTTTTGAGAATTTATAGAAAAATAAAATTTAGTTCTAACTAGTCGTAGCTAAAGATATTAACGAGTAAAAAAATTGTAAATTAAAGGGGGACACAAAAGTGTCATTAATAATGGGGGGTTTTGTCACTAGTAAGTAAAAACAACAAAATAAACAACGATTCATAAGCAATGAGAGGGGATTCTTGGGATGTGACGGGAATACGGGTTAAGCTAGATTATTGGGTACATGCTTTCGATAGAAGATTCATAGAATAATTGTCACTAGGTTAAACTTTAAGGGGGATAAGCTCTCTCTCAAGCAACTTACCCCGTTTCAAATGGGTTCCTCTCGGACACCCACTTGCTGCGTGAAGACTAGCCTACGCCTTAACCCACTCACTGTCTCGAGCTGAGTGTGTGGACATGGGACTAGGGTTTACTCTCTCGAGCTGAACCTCATATCGGCCCATTCACACCGGCCATCAATTTAGTGGTTTTAGTTTTACGACCTCTCTTTCAAGCAAGCCGAAAACACATAAATAAACTTGTATTTGCAACTACAAATTCATTAAATTCATCCAAAATCACTATAACAAATCACATTTAAACTACGAATAAACTAACAACAAGCAATACCCAACAATTATCTTAACCCATATTCGCTAAATCACACCCCAAGAATTGGGGTTTTTAGCCACACATCAAGATATAGAAATTTATACCTAAATGACCTTGCATTCAAATGGGTATGAAGATTTAAGTCTTGTTACAGACCAAGAATAATGAATCCAAGAGACTTAAGTCCAAATCCGTGGAGATGAAAGCCTCTTCTTCTTCAAGTCTTCAAAACCCTCTCAAACTTATAGTAAAAATATCAAAAAGTGTTTTTCTATATGAAAACTATCACAATTGTTCGATTCTAACTGAAAATTATAATAGTTGTTCTACACTAAAACTAAAACTCTAACTAGTATTTATAGTTTTCACAGATTTGTGCTACAGCGGATCGTTCGGTGTCGTTAGTCAGAATCGCCGATCAACTCGGTGATTCACCCTTTGGTGTAGTGCATCGCCTTGTTGCACCATCCTTCAGCTTCGTCGTGCTATGGGTCATTGGGCGGCATGGTACTACTTCGTAGAACTGCTCGGCGATGCGCCGACTGCTCCTTTTTTCCGCCAACTTGATCCTTTTCTTCAGGGGTCAGCACACTTGAACAAAAGGTGAAGTAAGACCCTTCGACGACTCGCCAAGTGGACTCGACGATCCTCATGCCTTCATTTCTTCGTTCTTTTCAGCCTTTTCGTTCCTTTTTGCGACATAGTGTCCATGTTTTCCTTAAAACTTCAAATACCTGAAACTTAATGGGTTTCATCAGATATTGAGATAAAATAAGCATTTGAGGACACAATTTCTATTAAAATATAGCCCTGAATGAGTCCAATTTGTGGACTCATTAACACCCCCAACTTAAACTTTTGCTTGTCCTCAAGCAAACTCAGGTTCAGCCGTTCAAAAGTGTGTCTCGAACAATGCTACACAAGACTCAATCATGAATGCACACAACAAGACTCAATTTACTTATGCAAAGATTAAATGTGTACTCAAAGATTCAAATTGTGACTCACCAATATCAACGAATCTCATGCTCACAATACTTGCTTCAAATGCAAGTTCAAGCTCAACTATAGTGTTCAAATGCCCTCACACAAAGAATGATTCCATATTCACACAATGGTTTCACAGTTTAAAGGTTTGGAATCAGATGCAACTCTCACAGTCACAAAGAATAACATAATGCACAATTTCACCCATAGGTTTGCCCGTATTTTCCAATCAACATTTGTTTCGACTTTCTCAAGATCACAAAGGTCTTAACAAGGATTGTAACGGGGCTGAGTGTAAAGGTATGGCCATTTAGGCTCAATGACTTTCATCCTCATGAAATGTGGTGCTCTCAACACTTCCTTTCCTTTTTCCTTCATCATTTTTATTAGTGCATCATAGGTCATCCTATTATTCGCTTCCCATGAATTGTTAGGAAACCCCATTTCTTTTTCATTCTTTTTCTTTTTCTTTTCTATCTTTTTTCTTATATATGAAGGGGTTCCATTTTTTTCAAAATCATGGGTAAGAGGAGACTTTCCTTGCACTTTTTGACCTACCCCTATCTTTTCAACAAACCCCCAACTTAGGCTTTTGGCCTAAGTTGGCTATTCAACTAACCACAACTTCATGAGGATTATGGGTGATGGATAAAAAAAGGTCATTGCTTTCATCAAGTTTCTTCCAAAGAAAAGGGAAAGGCTCGAATGGTGTTCAAAAACGGTTCACACACTCACAGGGTAAGTCACAAAAGAGGTATATGTCAAATTGTTTCACACACTTCAAAGTTGCCTAAGATCATATCAAGAGATAGAATCACTTAGTTAACTGGACCAACGGGGAAAATTCGAGGATCTATCATGCATAGTTCACAGGTAAGCTCATCAAGGCATCGACACTATAGTCAAACAAGACTCCACACTTTCGCTAGTGTGCAACGGTCATTACAAGATACTCGATTCGATACTAGGCTAGTCAAAACGATATGCAAAGAGTTCACATATTATGTATGCAACTTCATTTGGCCTAATCGTAGTCGCGCATTCATGTTCGTTTGATTGAGATCACTATTCAAGTCATCGGTACTGATTGGAACCGAGACTCAAATTTTTGCAAAAGAACAAACACATTCAAGAGCATATAAAGGGTGGCAAAAATGTGCGAAAAATTCAAAATTTTTCAGAAAGGTCCAAATCATTTTGCAGTTTGAAATAAAAGTAGTGTATAATAACACAATTTAAACAGAACAACCCAAATATACACAACATACAAACATCAAATAGCACATAAAGGTAGGCCTCACCCCACCACAAATAAAAGCAATTTTTCCTCAAATGCAAATAAGATTATCCAGGATTTAGAATAAAGAAAGACAGAAAGGGAGGTGAAAAGGGGATCCTGTCTAATTGGTCGCTCCATCTGTCTTGGCTTCACTGCCCGGAGTAACCCTTAGAAGGACCAGCTCCACTGGATCCCGCAACCGGTGCTAAGGAAGCTTGCACAACATCATCTATCATAATTGCTTCTGTCTTGGTCAGGTCTTCATCTGCAGCTCCCTTAGTCTCCTCAAGCATCTCTTCATCAATTTCTGCTTTTAACTCAGGATCATCTATCTGCTTCTCTCTATCCCCATGTCCAGTGGTGGTCTGAGGCATCTCAGGCACGCCTGGAATCTCCACTGTTCCAAAGACCATAGACATATCGGTGGACTTTAAGTGGTTTACATCTTTTCGCAGTTCAGCAATGGCAGATTTTAAAGCCATCACCTCCTCTGTGGACCCTTGGTTGTGCTCACACGTCGCAATCCTGGCCTCTAGGGCATCAATGGTAGTTCTCATAGGTGTCACAACATCAGTTAGGGCAACCTGGATCATGCCTGGAACAGAGGCCTCTCGACTAGCAGCCTGACGATCAGCTGAAAGGGCGAGCTGTCCCATCCGGAGTAGGGAAGCCTGGGTGAGTGGAAGCCAGGAAACAACAACAACATTAATGGGCCTTGGCGATCATGCGGCAGCAGAAGAACCAAGAGTATCAGCGGGAGTAACATTGGCAATGGATAAACTTGAAAGCCCAAGGGTCAGAGTAGACAGAGGTTCCTCTGCAGGTGATGATTCTGTATTTACTATCTCCACCGATTCTGCCTTTTTCCATTCTGCTTGATCCTTAAGGTACTTAGCTTTGATCCTCCGAATATCAGTAGAGGCTGTGGGCATCACTTCCACATCATTCATGGCATCTTGAGGCACTCAGACTCGTTTGCATAATTCTGTGAGCAAGACTAGGAATGGAAGTGAGGTTAGGCTCTGTCTTGCATGCATGAGTATCTCTGAAGCAATGATTGTACCCAAGTTTATCTGAGTCTTCTCTATGCCGCAACCCAGGAAAACTGCCTTGGCAAGGTGAAGGATTGACTCATTTTGGGATGACATAATTGTGCTGCTGATAAAACCGAACCAGAACCTTGCGGCTATGTTTAGTTCTTTCTTTTCAATCGAAACTTCTTCCGCCGACCACTTTGGAGTCTCATCTGAAATTAGTGGCGCTAACCACTATTTCATCTAATCCAGTTTCTTTGTTCTGATCAAGTACTGGCAGTGATCCCCAATATTCGTGGACATACCCAAGACTGCGTTGATTTCCTCACTATCACACTTCACCCTCCTGCCTCTGACAATCACACAATCAACTTCTTTGAAGGCTGCTCCTAGCTACTTTTGCTGGGGTATTAGTGCACTGTATGCACTGTAGAACTCTCTTACCCAATTTGGAATATAAGGGCCACGGGGTTTGGTGAAGATTTTGAACTTGTGGTATCTCAGACACTCCATTATCTCTGGGTGCCTGTTTATAACCCCGTCTATGGACAAATGCTTTTCATCCAGAATTGTCCTTAGCCCCTCAACCTTTATTCGATTCATTGATTTAGGCGGAGGACCTTGTAATAGAGGTACTAATACCATTGCCTACTTTGGAACTGGAGGTGTAGTAGTGGTAGGCTGGGGAGTCCTAGCCCTGGATGGATCATTCAGCTTCTTAGTTCGCCGCTCATCCCTCTGTGCTATTAACAGATCATCCTCATTAGAATCCACACCTTCGCTTTCAGATTAGTTGGGGTTATTTCTATAAAAGCGATTACTGTTAGTGCTTGCATTTGATAATTCAAGGGTCTTGTGTTTGCCCTTGCCTTTTTCACCAGCTGTGGAAAGTTTAGCAACCTTGCTTCTGAATGCATTTACATCCTTGTTGATTGTAATCCCTTTTGTTTTACCTTGGGGTGGCTTGCTTCTTCCTTCAACTTTAGATCTAGCCATTTCTGCAAAGAATTCAAAAGAAGTTAAAACAACTAAATCAAATTCAGAGGATCTTAATTGCAGAAAAGCTCGCTGAATAAATTGGTGACTCGCTAAGTTGCTTTGGCGAGCAAGATTTTATTCGCCGAATGATACATTGCAAAATGGTTCAGGGGTGCAGACAAAAAGGGCAACCTTGGAGACTTTCGGTGAGTTGCCGAATGCTTTTGGCGATCAAAGATTTCTGGTCAAAACTTACAGAACCTTTATCACAAGTAGCCTGAAATTAAAGGCGAGATGGGATCATTTGGGGAACCGCCAAGTGATTCGGCGAGCTCGCCTCAGCACGCCGAATAGTCTAAATTTATCAGAAAGGCACAACACACGACATAGGATAAAATTACTTGCAATGAGAGTATAAATATAACAATTAAATGTAGGGTTTGGAGAACCAACCTTTTAGGTAGATTAAGTCAAGACTATGATGCTAGGCAGCATGTTAGTACAGATCCAAGCACTACTAAAGCAACTAGAATACTTATGAGGTGCGAAAATTCTGAAAATACTAAGTAGGTGCGATTTTGCAAAAATTAAGAGTGAGAGAATATGAAAAAGGTTGAAAGTGAAGACCCGTGTCTTTATATAAACCATCCAGATCTTACCTATTCGGCGACATTAGTTGAATTTTCTCCGCTACTCGGCGATCCGCCAAATGTTTATCTACCTCGCTGAGTTTTATAGGACCCTCAGTCAAAGTAAGGATCTAAACAACGGTCTTTGTTGGGGTCGCTAATCTAGTCGGTGATTTGCCAATTGAACTGGTGTAATTCATCCCGTACTTTTCACAAACTTTTCATGCCCAATCCTACAGAATCAAAACACCTTTATTTCAAAAATAACATAATTAAAGTAGTTAAGGGTTTTGGGTTGCCTCCCAAACAACGCCTTAGTTAACGTCGTGGCACGACATGGGTTAACACCTAAACTTCACTTTTTGGGTTTGCCAAAACATCATTTGGCATCCCCCTACTTCGTGCCTGATGGAGATGAGGCATCACATGACCCAAGAAAGTTTCAATTAGCTGGATAGATCTAGAGTGAGAATTGCTCATCTGATTTAGCACTTCTACATTTTCTCTAATCTCCTTTAACACTCTATCTTACTTATTTAGCTTTTGGAGAATCGTTAATAACATATCCTTGATACGTCTATTTTCAATGTCCATAGATCTTCCCTGCTCTGTAGGTAGTATGCATTTGCTCTTCTCTTTGGACATCACCTCCAGTTCTTCGATCTTTTGGGTTAAGTTATCCATCTGACCCAACGAAATGATCAATTGTTAGTCCTTCTCAGTATCCTTGTTGGTTTTAGCCACAAGGTCAAGGAATTCGGCTGCGGTCTCATCTGAGTATCTTTCAACGCCACCAGGGATAAGTCGATTGATTAATCCTCTGTAGTCGAGATTTAGACTCCTCTAGAAGCATTCCAGTCGAACTAGATCGGGGATTTCATAAGTTGGGCATTTCATCACTAGTGTTTTAAACCTAAGCCACGACTCATGAAAAAGTTCTCCTTCTAGATGCTTGAAGGTCAGAATGCGATCCCTGAACCTCATCACTTTTATTGGAAGGTGCTCCATTGGTTCACCATCTCCATCATGTATACTCATTATCCTATCTCAACACACAAACAAGCTAGACAAAACTAAGAGTTAAGTAAGTAAACTACAATTAATAAGAACAAAAATTTTACTAATCTAAAAATTCTCAAATAAAACCACTCTCCGGCAGCGACGCCATTTTGATGTTTGCATAATCAAGACACAACTTTCGATGCAAGTGTCTACGATCGTACAATAGTTTAGTAACCCAACCAAGGGTTGGGATCGTCCCAAGAGAGTGGTTTTGTGAATTTATAGAAAAATAAAATTTAGTTCTAACTAGTCGTAGCTAAAGACATTAATGAGTAAAAACATTGTAAATTAAAGGGGGACACAAAAGTGTCAATTAACAATGGGGGGTTTTGTCACTAGTAAGTAAAAACAACAAAATAAACAATGATTTCTAAGCAATGGGAGGGGATCCTTGGGATGTGACGGGAATATGAGTTAAGCTAGATTATTGGGTACATGCTTTCGATAGAAGATTCATAGAATAATTGTGACTAGGCTAAACTTTAGGGGGGATAAGCTCTCTTTTGATAAACTTACCCCGTTTCAAATGCGTTCCTCTCGGACACCCACTTGCCGCGTGAAGACCAGCCTACGCCTTAACTCACTCACTCTCTCGAGCTGAGTGTGTGGACATGGGACTAGGGTTCACTCTCTCGACCTGAACCTCACGTCTACCCACTCACACCGACCATCAATTTAGTGGTTATAGTTTGACGAACTTTCTCTCGAGCAAGCCGAAAACACATAAATAAACTTGCATTTATAACTACAAATTCATCCATAGCCACTAAACAAAATCACATTTAAACTACGAATAAACTATCAGCAGGTAAGACCCAACAATTATCTTAACCCATATTCGCTAAATCACATCCCTAGAAGTGGGGTTTTTAGCCACACATCAAGAGATAGAAATTTCTACCTAAATGAGATTGCATTCAAATAGGTATGAAGATTTAAGTCTTGTTACAGGCTAAGAATGAAGTATCCAAGAGACCTAAGTCCAAATCCGTGGAGATGAAATCCTCTTCTTCTTCAAGCCTCCAAAATCCTCTCAAACTTATAGTAAAAATATCAAAAAGTGTTTTTCTATATGAAAACTATCACAATTGTTCGATTCTAAGTGAAAATTATAATAATTGTTCTACACTAAAACTAAAACTCTAACTAGTATTTATAGTTTTCACAGATTTGTGCTGCAGCGGATCGTTCGGCGTCGTTAGTCGAAATCGCCGATCAACTCGGCGATACACCCTTTGGTGTAGTTCATCGCCGTCTTGCACCTGCCTTCAGCCTCGTCGTGCTCTGGGTAATTGGGAGGCATGGTACTGCTTCGCGAAACTGTTCGGCTATGCGCCGACTGCTCCCTTTTTCTGTCGACTTGTTCCTTTTCTTCAGGGCTCAACGCACTGGAACAAAAGGTGAAGTAAGACCCTTCGGCAACTCGACAAGTGTACTCGGCGATCCTCAAGCTTTCATTTCTTCATTCTTGTCAGCCTTTTCGTTCCTTTTTGCGACATAGTGTCCATGCTTTCCTTAAAACTTCAAATACTTAAAACTTAAGGGTTTTCATCAGATATTGAGATAAAATAAGCATTTGAGGACACAATTTCTATTAAAATATAGCCCTGAATGACTCCAATTTGTGGACTCATCAGTCTCACGAAATTTTGTGGACCAAATTACCGTTATCTTTGACCTAATTTTTCTAAGCATAGGTTCAAAGATAGGACCATCATATTTGAGAGAAAAACTAAAGAACACATGGATCGGCAAATTCGATGAATCTGCCTTTATTGATATCAGAATCACGAAAAGAGGCGTGCTAAATGATCTATTTAAATAGGTAGATTAAGCTCCATGAAAGAATTTTTTACCAACTGAATAAATAATATAGGTGATAATAGGTCTCCTTGCTTCAAACACCTTTGTTAAAATAACAAGGACACTATATATCATACACCTTTATCATATCTAGCTAGCTTGGTTAGTCAATCTTTTATATGTACTAGGTATGAGATTAAAAGCTAAAACAAACGAAAAATCATTATATCAAAGAAAAATAGTACACCAAGAAACTTGCTTCAATGAGCCGAGGAAAAAAAACATTCTAAAATAGTAAAGAGAAAGAAATCACCGAAATGAAGAAATCATGACAAAATACTATGGATAACCTAAAAAATTATCCTATACAGTAGTCATAACAAGACAAAATGATAATTGAAGTACAAGAAACCACATATAACCAAAGGCAGTAAAAAGTATGTAATTTCCTCCTTTTTTATAACAAAAACCAATTAGTTTAGACAGCCTGCCTAAAAGATAAAGCCAAAAGTCCATAAAATACATTTTAGGCTAGTTTACAAAGGATGAAAATTTAGAATATTTTAGATAAGTGAAGCTAGATTTTACTCTAGCTCTGACTTTATTTCAAGGCAATTCTGAGCAACATTGTGGTCCGCTTTTTTTTCAACTATGGAACCACCATTGCATCAAACCACAAGCAACTTCTCAATTTTTGACTTCCACTCGGAGCCATCTTTCTCTATTATTCTGTCACAATACTTGGGCATAAATCCTAGACCAGTGTAGGTACCCAACCATATGACATTAGTACTCTTGTTTCTCCTTTACTAATCTTTTTTCCCACCTGCATGAACACAATGGAAGCATGAAAAAGTTTTCAAACAGCTATAAGATTTGACATTGTAAGAAGAAAACAAGTTGGTGATAAGTAGATGAATAATTTCGGATGTCTAGACACCATTTCCACTTATATTATGACATTTTTTATATACTTAAGACTCTTATAAAGACTTCCACTATGATTAAGACACGTCTCTACTGAGATTTGAACATTATGTACGATAGGCCACATCATAGGAAAGTCGGAATTAGATTGCGGAAAAAAGAAAAGAGATTAACAGAAATTTGTTGTTTAAAGCAATCTGCGTTCAAGTGTTTCCTCAATAGATGGCGGCTTTCAGTCAACCTTGCAGCGTATTCTCTAAAAACAATATACATAACCTTACCCATACGTTATGAGGGTAGAGAGGTTGTTCTAGATAGACCTCAGCTCAAGTAAAGCATGAAATAAAAGCAAGGAAAAGAGAATAAATTTCATAATACTAGTAGCACCAAAAAATAATAAGATAACTCAAACAAATGAAACAACTAACGATAAAATGGAAGTATAAGAAAATAGGAGAAAAAAAATAGCAATACTATTGATAAGGGAAACTAGACAACGCATGATTACTATACTAATCTTCGACCTTCATATCCTCCTATCTAGGGTCATGTCCTCGGTAAGCTACATGTGTTTCATGTCATATCTAATCATCTCTCCTCATTACTTCTTCAGCCTGCCTCTACCACCCTCAGGCCCATCATAACCAACCTATCACATCTCCTCACCAGGCATCTCCTCTTCAAGTTAATTAATTGTCTTAACTAAAACTAAGTAGAAACCAAGTATAAACAAGCAGATGGGTCTCGAATATGTCTCTTTCTACCCTAGATAAATTCTACTTCCTCAACATTTTCTAAGACTGTAAATGTTCTACTTTTACTATTTATTAAGTCCATTACTGTCTGCACTCACAGTCATGTTCCCTCTTCGGCTCTTCCTATCAAGGTCTCTACTTTTACCAGACACAAATTTATCCCTTGACGATCCTATAGCAACTGCTTCTACTAAGAGTCCCACCAAGATGCTAAAATGCTAAAAAGTTAGCTACCTTGACAACCGTAAACACCACCCCTCCCTTTTGTCTAGTCTCTCTTATTTTTTGGGGAAGTAGAAGTATGGAACTATTCCAGTTGACTCTGATCACCTCATCTGAAACCAAGCCATTTGAGATAGAACACCTATATTTATTATTTTAGGTTTGAAACATGCTCCATCACAAAGAAAGTCTGGGATTTTTTTCATATGCCAAGGACGTGGAAATATTTTGTTAATGGTGATAGTAACTTTTTGTCTACTCTAATACCATACCTAAACGCCTCATCTTAAAGCTTAAATGGTTAAGAGGCTGAACACATAAAATTATTTCTTTAAATTTTAGTTCTTTATAAGTGGATTTCTAACTTATTTATTTTGTCTGTTGCTAAGTAGAAAATATTTTGTAATGATTGGTTGGTGAATGAAAAATATTTTTCAGATAATATCTTTTATTTTTAGCTTGGGACTAGAAAATACACTTTAGGAAAATAATTTCTGATCTGAAAATTTACCCCGATAATTGATCTAGAACCCGACACTGACACCTGAACTAGGAAAACCCCAGATGACCATTCCAAAATTTGATCTTGAGATTTGACCCAGGACTTGACCCATGAAAATATTTTCATTAACAATTTTTTTTAAAAAAAATTGACGGAGTGGCGGCTGAGGGATGGGGTAGGGGTGGAAGTGGAATAAAAATAATTGACAGGGTACGAGGTAGGGTAAGAAAAATATATTGACGGATGAAGTAGAGTTTTGAGAAAATATTTTCCTTTATTTTTTAAGTGAAGTCATTTTCCTTAAATTTAAGGAAAATAAGTTGATTTGGAAAATATTTTTCCAAAACATTTAAGCCAACCAAACATGGGAAAATTGAAAAACATTTTTAGAAAAATCTTTTCCAACATACCAAACACACCCTAAGATTAAATCAACATTGACAACGAAAAAATGTGTTGAGGAGCAAGTCCAAAATCATGTATACCCCCAACTTTTTCACCTAACATCCCAACCATAAGGTGATGTAGATGAAGGGATGTGAACCAGGATTTCACATTAAAACTCATGAGAAAAAAGAAAAAAGAAAAATCCACAAGGGAACATTACGAGATAAAGTAAAAACAACCATTTCTCACTTCAATTGACTACAAATAAAGTTGATAACCACATCAACAACATGAAAATGGGAACATCATAATAAAAACTAATATTGCAACTAAGGGCCTAAAACGCAATTTGAGAAAGAAAAAGGGCAACACATATGAGATAACAGTGGTAAAAAGTGATAACTCTAAACTACACTTCATCTAATTCTAAGTGTAGGCGGTCGCTAACAAGTATAACCCAACTAAGAGCTAGGGTTGATCTCACCGGGAGTGGTACGATAAAGAATTCGATTAAGAAGTAAAATAGTGTTCTAATCATTTGTAGATGTAGACATTTTCGCAACAATAAAACAAATGACGAGGTTTGACAATTAATGTCAAATGGGGGGATTTGGGTAACCAAGTTACGACTACTAAAATCAGGGGGGGTAATCAAATAGAGAGGATTTCTTGGGAGTGTGATAAATTGAATGACAATTTTGCGTAAGGGATGATAATTATTTACTGAAAGTCATTGAATCTCAGTGGGTAGGCTAGGCTTTGGGTGCAATAGCCATTTATCAATAAACTATACCGAATCAAGCGGGTTCTTTCGAATCTCGACAAGAACAACACATATTCATAGCCCATTACCTTAATAAATTTACTTTTTCAAGCTAGATTTGCAAGATTGCATTCAGACCTACTTTCTCAAGATAAATCTGTAACAATACAATAACTACAATCATCAACTAATAATTTAACTCTAACACTTCTTTCTTAAGCAAGCATATAGTACTAAACTAGAATTGCATTTGCAACTACAATTCTTCAATTAAAACACAAACTAGTAATTGAACCCACTTCAAATCAACAATAAAATTAGTAAATAGAAACACCCATTAGATAATAATGCATTCAACTACATAATCACACCCCCAAGAATGGAGGTTTTAGCCAAACATAATAAAGAACAAGAAATCATTACCAACGAAGTTTTCATCAGGTTGGCCAACAATCCACAAGTCTCCAAAAGCTCAAAATTGAAGCTAAAAATCAAACAAATCCTAAATCTCTACTCAAAAGTGTAAAATCAATGCTTAGGAATGTTAAAGATCAAAAACCCAGAAGTGGACAGTGTGGGAACTCCTTTTATTCTTTTGAAAATTGCATTTACACGTTCGCAGAAATTCAGCATCAGAGTCACTCGACGAAGTAAGTCGGGCTCGCCGATCCGATCGACGATGCGCCGAGTGATCCCTTTCTTTGGCTGGTATTTTCATCAATTGACCTATAAATGTTGGCGAAGTAGGTCGCGCTCACCAATCTAGTCAGCGATGCGCAAAGTGCTCCTCTTCTCACCTTCTTGACATGGAATTGCACCACCTCTGCCCGTATCATTTGGCGAGCTAAATTGGTATCGCTGAAATACTTACACGAATGCCAAATTGGTTTTGTCCATGGGCTGTCCTGCTGGAACTTTAGACGAGCTGAAGGTCCACTCAGCGAGCCACCGAGTGGCTTTGGCGGGTACCAGTTTTGCTTTCATTCAACTTTTTTAGCTTTTTCGCTCCTTTTTGCCTCGTAGTCTCCTTGCCCTGCTGTTTTTCCTTCATTGCTGCATAGTAACATGTTAACATCAGTTATGAGCATAAAATGGGAATTGAGTACACTAAATCTTTGAATTTTCAGCCATATATGAGTCATAATCCCCAACTTATCAACACCCTCAACTGAAACTTTTGCTTGTCCTCAAGTAAAACACAAGCTTAATCAGGTCAACAATAATGTCTACAAATAGTGCTACTTGGGACTTAAAAAGAGTGCACACAAGGTTCAATCTACCCATGCAATGTTTAATTATGCAATAGAAGTTTAACACTGTGACTAGCCACCATCAAATAGAAGTCAACCTCACAATGCTTGCTTCAATTGCAAATTCAAGTTCAACAAAAGTATTCGAATGCCCTCACATCAAGAATGATTCCATACCCACACAAATGTCATCCAAATTTAAGAATTAAGGAATCAAAATTAACTGTCACACTCTCAAAGATAAATACATGCATGATTCTACTGATACGCTTGTCCGTATTTCCCCATCAACATGTCATTCGGTTTAATAAAGATCACAAAGGTCTTTCAAGAATTGTAACGGGGCTGAGGGTAAAAATATGATTGTTTTGGTTTAGTGACTTCTACCTTCATGAAGAATAGCTTGCATTTCAGTTCTTCTCCTTTTATTCCACTCTTTTTGATTTTCACAATTCACCCTAAGTTCTTCAAGCACAAAATATTCTTATATGACTCATTGGAAACCCCTTTTATTTTATCCATGTATAACTTGCATTGCAAAATTCTTTTTCAATTTTTTTATTCTTTTTCTTTTCTTTTTTTTATATGGAGGGGTTCCATCTTTTTTAACACGATTCTTCAAGGGTGAAATTTCACAAAGTTATTGCTCATTTTCTCTTCTAAATTTCCAACACACCCCCAATTTAGGCTTTTGGCCTAAGTTAGCTATTGAAACGAACCATAGCTTCATGAAGGTTTTAGGTGGGAAAGAAAAAGTCTAGATGAGTTCATGTTTCATCCAAAGAACTCAAATAGTTCAAAGCTAGGTTCACATTCTCACAAGGTAATCACAAAGAGGTATTATAGCAATTTGGTCCACTCTCAAGAATTTGTGCCCAAGATCATTTCTTTCATTCACCAATGTTGGTCAATTGGACCAACAGGGCAAGTGCTAGGTATCACCAAGCACATATTTGAAGGAAATCTCACCACATAAGGCATTCAACACAATCATGGATCATGACTCTACAAATTGAGCTCATGTGTAACGATCATCACAAGACTCATTTCAACAATCGGCTAGTCACAATAAGATGTTAAGAGTTCACACATGACTTATGCAACTCAAATTTGGCTCATTAGACTTGAACAAATATATCGTTCGATTAAGACCACTTTTCAATTCTTCGGTATTGAACACAACCAATACTCAAATTCACAAGAGAACAGACACCACATTCACGAACAACACAACACCCCCAACTTAAACTATGCAGTGCCCTCAATGCAAATATAACTAATATAAATAGAACAATGGAAGAGTGATGTGCACTAAATGAAAGGACTAGAATAAGAGAGACTTTTCACTAAACGTCTAGTCGGTGAGCACTTACTGGAAACACCAAAAAATTTGGCGAGCCGCTGAGCTAAAGTTGTCCCACCAAACTTGACAGAAAGTTAGCCCTCTAGTTGGGTAAAAAAGGTGAGCTCAGTCGGGCTCGCCGACTGAGTTGGCGACGCGTCGAAAATTATGCCCCTCGCAAATTGTTCCAGAATAATTCTAAAAGCTGGCTCTACGAAGAACAATGCACTTGGGAAAACTGGGGGCTAGTTGGCGATTCACCGAAAGAGTCGGTCCACCGCCCACTTACCATTATTCTTCCAAAGATGAGGACTTCAACCAACACATTCACCAAACCTTATTCAAAATAACTAAAACTTGGGTTTCCTCCAAAGAAGTTCCTTATTTAACATCGTGGCACGACGTGGAAATGTTCTCAAGCATCTTCCAAATACACCACTTCAATTACCGAGATATCTAGACATTCTCCAACATAAAGCTTCAAGCGTTGCCCATTTACTTTGAATGTCGATTCTTCTTTTCTGTCAACCTCAATTTCCCTATTTGCGAACACTCGGGTGACCTTGAACATGTCTGACCACTTTGATTTGAGTTTACCTTGGAAGAGTCAAACAAGAGTTATAAAGCAAAACAAGATCACCAACTTTAAACTCTCGTTAAAGGATTTTTACATCATGCCACCTATACATTTTCTTTTTGTAAAGGGCTGAACTATCATAGGCCCTCAGCTGAAACTCCTCTAACTCATGAAGTTGATTGACTCTACCTGTAACACTCCGTATGCTAGAAAAACCAGATTGCAGAAAATTAGAAGTTCCAGGTGCCACCAACAGGCACCACCCACGGACCCTAGGGAGACCCACGAACCGTAGATGGGGTCCGTGGTTGGCCACCTGCAGGCCCTCCCCAGAAACCCAGAAAATCTCATCCAAGGGTTGACCCACGCCAAGACCTACAGACCGTATGTGGGACCACAGTCCGTCGTTTAAATCCTTGGGAACCATTCTCTGAAGCAGAACAACGGTTCACCAGGACAGACCGTAGGTCCATCAGTTAGCCTCGACATCTTTTATGTCAGGGTCTTTTTTTTCTTTTCCTTATGTGGTAGATCCCTAAACTACTTCGTTTAACCCTTAAACTACGCCGTTTTGATCAGTTTTGGCCTAGTAACTTAATTAGACTTTACCCTAAGAGACTCATTCTCCAAAAACTCAGAAAACTTAGAGCAAAAAGGAGAAAAGAGTCGACCAACCCTCTCCAAGAATGCATCAAGGTTTCCTCCAGTTCCAGCCTTGAAATCGAAAGATTTCTCCATGAAATTCGTCACCAAGTATGTGGGATTTCACTAGTGGGTTCCTTTCACCCATTGGGTCCATAGAATTCAGTCAGATTCTTGATTCCTTTCATTATGTTTAGACTTAGGATTAAGATAACTTTAGATTATTGCTGTGATTTAGCTATTAGACTAATCCGAATCAGAATATTAAGTTTTCGTAGCCATGTTACTTAGTTCTTGCATGAAATTCAGAACCCTAGTCATGTAGATTCATTTAGTTCATGAATTACACTTGTTAGGTCGGTTTATACAGATTTACATGCATCAGTTTACAAATGTTTCATTATCAGTACTTAATGTTGCATTTTTAGTTAGCATATCAGGATTTCGAGCTATCCAGTTTATTGCAGTTATGTTGTATGTTATATATTCTAGTTGGGAGTAGGCTTAATACCGAGTGGACTAGGGTCAGTCACCCTCATAGTCCCAGAACTACCTTCCCTTATATGTTATGTCCCCTCTGTGGGAACCATATTTAGTGATCACGCTAGTTTTGCCTTTATACCCATGGCAAGGTATATTGGGTCCTCTCGATGGGGCGATACATCAGACTCCACATTTAGCTTACGTGGTTTTATGTCGGTTATTAAAAGCTCCACAGTTAGATTCTAGTACATTGACCAGGTTACTAGTTATATCTTAGTATTCAGTTTCAGCATGTTTTGTACTTGGTCGTTGCATTAAGTTTAGTTCATGTTTAGTATGTTCAGGATACTCATTATGTTCATCTTATATCATTGCTCATCATGCTTTATTTTAGTTATGTATTGTTGTTTAGTTTTATCCTATCTTGTATGATCAGTACCTTTCAAGTACTGACGCATACTCTGCACTACATCTTCTCGTGATGTAGGTTCAGGTCCTCATCATTCAGATCATGCATAGATCGATTCTTGATCTCCAGTTCAACATTATCAGTGGTAAGTTCTCATTCTTCGAGGACGAGTGACATGTTTTCTTTCATTTTCAGTCTTTTTAGTTTCAGTTTTGCTAGAGTTAGCTGGGGGACATGTCCCAGCATCTCTAGTCAGTTAGAGGCTTTTATTCAGACATATTTAGATTCAGTTTTTGATTTGAGTTTGATCTTTCAGCTGTTATTGAACTCTCAGTCTTTTATATATTCAGACTTAGAATGGGTATCCCCCATCATTTCATTTTCTATCATGGTTAAGCTTTCGCACAATATTTCTATTTTGAGTAAATCTTTAAGTATGCTTATTATATGTTAGTTCAGGGTTAGCTTGGGGTCACTCGTGATCCTAGGTTCCGTGTTACGTCAAGAGGGTAGCCTCAGGCCCTGACAAACTTAGTATCAGAGCACTAGGTTTAAGAGTCTTAGGTTGTGTTAAAAGTCGCACTAGGTAGAGTCCCTTTCATGAGTGTGAAACATGCCACACCTATGAGGGGGAGGCTACGAACTGTTTGATGAAAAACCTTCACTTTCTTGATATTCTTATCGTGCGTGGGTATGATCTCATTTTTCTAACTCGACGTTATGCATTTTCAAATCATGCCTCCACGTAGAGCTTACCCAAGGAATGCCAATGCCCAGAACGCTAACGCAACTCCTCCAGTCCCAAATCATGAGGTTTCGAATGCTAAATTTTAGAATGCCATTCAACTTCTGGCCCAGAGTGTAGCCCAATAGAACAATTAGCAGGTTCCTGTCCTACTAATGAAAATGGTGGATCAGTGGCAGCTAGGGTCCGAGATTTTGTTCGGATGAATCTACCTGAGTTTCTAGTTTCGCAAGTTGGTGAGGATCTGCAGAACTTTGCTGATGAGGTCAAGAAGATCTTTGGAGTGATGCATGTAATTGGGGATGATAGAGTAGAGTTGGCGTCCTACCAGCTCAAGGATGTAGCTCACATTTTGTTCACTTAATGGAAGGAAAATAGGGGTGAGAATGCAACTCATGTGACTTGGGAGTGTTTTACCAGAGCTTTTCAGGACAGGTTATTTCCAAGAGAGTTAAGAGAGGCTAAGGCTCAGGAATTCATGAATTTGAGGCAAGGATCTATGTCATTCCAAGATTATGGACTTAAGTTCACACAACTCTCCAGCTATGCTCCATATATGCTTGCTGATCCCAGGGCATCTCACTTGGTGAGGACAGAGTGCAGAAATGCGATGTTGTTAGAGGATATGACTATCTCTAGGCTCATGACTCATGCTCAGCAGGTTGAGGGAGATAAGTTTAGAGAACAGGCTAAGGACAACAAGAAGGCTAGGAAAGGAAACTATGATTACTCTCACTACAAGAAACTCCACTTTTAATGACCAATTCTTAACGAAGGGATATGAATTCGGTCGTTAAAAGTGTATTTTTAGCGACACATTTTTTTTTCCGTCGTTGAAAGTCAATTTTTAATTCAATATTAGCAAAAATATTATATTCCGGATGTTAAAAATATTATGTCCGGTTGTTTATTTATATAATAATAAAAATGGGCTTAAATTTTAACTTTTTCCCTTTATTTTCTCACCACACACGATTGTCCACGCTTCCCACTCCTCCGTAATTAAACAAAATGACCAGTGCGTCACTTTGTCTCATCTTTCTATGCTTCATCTTCTTGAGATCTGAACTCAGCAACAACTTTCTCTGCACTTTGAGTGAATTGAGCAACGGTTATAGCAAATTGAAGCAGGGATGGGGGAAATTATGCGGGCATCCCCGTCTCCTACATATGTTAGAGTGAAATCAACTTAGCAGATATACAATGAGGTGTGTCTCTCCCAGATTTATTAGAGGAGAATCAACATGTATAATGCACACGTCTCTCTGTTCTACTTATAAAAAGGTGATTTGGGTGATTGCGTCTCTTTGGTTTGATTGCAGAACAAACAAATCAAACTCCACTTCTTACTGCTAGTTGCAACATTGCTTCAATTGACATAATTCAGACGCTATCTTGGAGTTTCCTACTCTTCAAGGTAAAATTTTGTTATAATAACTACGAATTGCTTGGTGGAATGCTTGATTTTGTCCAATTCTAGGTTTTCTTCTATCTAGGTTTTTATTTTTATTTTTATTTGATGTTTTTTAGCACTTATTCTAGACCTTTATTGAAAATAAAAGGAAGTTCCATGAGGATGATTATTGAATAAATTATTAATCTGATAATTCTGAGCAAAATCCTTTTGATACAAATAATTTTGTGTGAACTGCATTATTTAACGTTTGCTAGTTCCTACTTTTCTCTATTTTTTCATGTGGTTTAGTAGACGATGAAACTTAAGATGTCGGACTCATAAGAAACCAACAGTTTAACATGAATCCAACATATTGTTTGATAGTTTAGTTAAGCTAATGGTAGGTGACTAAAGAAACTCGAATAAAACAAAGTTAGTATATTTAAAATTTCTGTAGTTAGTCTATGATTTTTGATAGAATAACTTTTACTTTTTCCATCTTATTAAAGTTTGACTTGTCGTTTATAATTAGAGTAGTCAATGAGTTAGCTTAGGTGATCACTCTATATACTGTAGTCCATTAAAAAATTGTGTTAACCAAGAAGATGTTTCTTCTATGAACGCTCTTATAAAACAAGCAGGCACTTATCAACCAGATTTGGTTAGTTTGGTCATTTATGTTAATCTTGTTAGGAATTAGTTTGACAATTTCAGGGTGTGTAAAAAGTCTAGTTCTGTGGGGCCAGGATCAAAAGATAGATGAGAGACTGAAGATGCTAGGAAGACTGCTCCACTGTTGTTTTTTGTTACTGCTTGGTTGGGAAAAGTCTAATTTTGGCCCCATTAATCGTTTATAAATCTGTAGCCATTTAGGTCGTCACATATTGAATCTTTCCGAAAACACCTTATCAAGTTCTATCCAATTTTGTTTTGAGAATTAAGAGGCCTTCAAGGTTGAGCTAACTGAAGCAAAAGCTAGAAAATATGAAAGGATATTATAACTGGAGGTCAAAGGAAAGAATACTTCATATGAAATAACTATCATTTACCTGGTAAATCTTACCAAACTCTCAAGCAACAGTATATCTAGAGAATTCTTAGTAATAATAAGCTTCAAATGTAATAAAAAAGTTTGTTATTCGACTTGAATTAAAAGGAAAATAAACTACAAGGGAAGATAATGAATTTACTCTTTTATGTAAAATTATTAAGCACACATCCCAAGCTAAGCAGTTAATAGAAGCTAAGTTGTTGTAGAAATTTATATTCTTGCTCATCAAGATTGCGAGCCTTTAGCAACCTAATTATGTAAAAAAATGGATAAAAGCTAGACTCACTCTCGTAAGTGGTAAGATAAGACAACCACATCACTTTTTATTAGATCGTGTACTATTTTTCTTATCTACTGTATAGTGTGTACATCCATTTCTTTTTTTCTTAGCTGCTGGACTATTATAACATGTATTATTTCCTTAACTTTTTGAGATTCTACTTAGTGCGTATAACTTACTAGTTTTTAACAATTAAAGTCTACATACTGCTACTTGCATGCTTTAGCATATGATTAAAGTATTATTGCACATGGATTGTTGTTGCCTTAGTTGTTGCTAACAACTGATGCCTTGCTGGTTGTGTTAGTTACTGCAAACAGATGATCAAATGTTGGTCTAGGTCCCTTAGGTGTTTAGGTGCTACTTTATTGTAATATATATGAAGTGTGTACATCTGTTTCATCTTGCCTTACTACTAGACCATTGTAACTTTTAGTGTTGCCTTAACTTGATAGCTTCTGATCAATGCTTACAATCTGTAGTTTTTTCAAAAATTAAAATATACAACCTACTGTTTTCCTGCTTTAGCATATGATTAAATTATTATTGCATCTCGAGTGGTTTTGCCTCAGTTGTTGCCAACAACTGTTGCTTTGTTGGTTATGTTAGTTGCTACGAACAAATGATGAAATGTTGTTCTAAGGCCCTTAGGTGTTTAGTTGGTGCGCTATTATAAAGTAATGTGTACGTCTATTTTTTCTTTGCTTACTACTGGACTATTGTAACTTCTATTGTTGCTAAGCTTGATAGCTTCTTTCTAATTATTTGTTGGATTGCTCATTTTATTGATTGTGCTCTTGTAATGAATGAATGTGATGCTTTGATTTGGTCTTATTGTGGGTTGATTTTTCTTGTATTTACTCTTGGGTTAAGGATTTGAGTCTTATCCATATTCAAAATCTTCCTACTTAGAATTGGTGAAATGCATTGCACTACTATTTACTGTCATGCTCAAAGGCTATATTAGCTAACGGGTCTGCTAAGTTGTTTCCTTCCCTGTAAGTATGATATGTATGAAAGCTAAACCTCATCCCCCGATCTATATAGTTAATTGCCTCCTTTATTTCTACAAGTTCCCATGGGACTTTCCACACCTCCTTTATGATGTTGGCATGCTTGTGAGTCTGTCTCATTAATGATCCTTGTTGGCACCTTCTCTTTGCAATATTGTGTAGGCTCAAGAATTTCCGTAGCTTCTACCATCATATAAATTTAATTCCTAAGCATATAAAAGATCACATTTTTTATTTCTTCGGTAGAATCTCAAGTAGCCTATTATTGTCTGTGAAGGCTGTTAGAAAACGATGGCTTATTGTTTCCTCCTCATAGCTGCTGCAACAGTGGGGTCTTGATATAATTGTAATCCTCATTCTTTATGAGTTATTGTCTAGGGAAATTCTTTTCAACCAAACCCTTTAGAGGAAGAAATTAATTTTGAAAGGTACTCATTTAACCCATAACACAACTTATACCACCTTCTGCTTTCCTCTCTCCTTCTCACAATTCAAAGCAAAACCTACATTAAACATTCATTTTATGTTGCCCATCCACATGGTTTGTCATTAAGTAATTATCTAGAAGGGTGTTTTATGTTTAGAATTATGTACCCTATCGTCTCTTAAGAGTTCTTGCTCCTGAGCTTTTGAGAGTTACAATCCCCATTAAGTACAAACACCTTTACTTCCAATTCCCGCTCTTAGATCATAGAACCATATGTTTTTTCAAAAATAAAAGTATACAATCTACTGCTTGGGTGCTTTAGCATATGTTGTTGCCTTAGTTGTTACTGACAATTGTTTGCTTGTTGGTACTGATAATTGCTGCTAACAGAGGTCTAGAATCCTTTGGAGTTTAGTTTTTCTTTTTGTGTAATTTAAACTTGAATTTCCACATGACATGATTTCTGGACTCATTTGCTTGTTGCTTTATAATAATATGAAGTGTGTACACATGTTTCTTCTTGCTTTACGACTAAACTATTCTACTTCTATTATTATCTCAACTTTATAGATTTTGCGAAGTTCTAAAAACCTACTTTAAAAAAAATAAATAATGTATACAACTTACTATTGACCTGCTTTAGTGATGTGTTTCAATGCATTTAGTGATGTTATTTCCAGATGCTCTTCTTTGATTAGGGCTCTGTTATTGAAGTTGTGCTATGAGTGATTTGTTTTCCTATGATAATTTGATTTAGATAGACAATCTTTAGTTGTATTAATTTCCATGTCAAATGATCCTATAGGCTTATAGAATTAGTTGTTTTTGGACAAATTATGCTCCTGTAAATGATGTAGGTTCTTCTGAATAACCTCACTATGCATCAAGGCATACTTGTGTTGGAGCAAACATATATTTTGTAGTATATGTGTTGCCGCAAAGCTAAAACTATCTAGGTTTGGATACTAACTAAAGTGAGTTCTAGAGAAAGATTATAAGTGATATTAAAATATACTAACCATTATTTTAGTATAAAGTGTGAAATTAAGTGTTGCGTGTTCAATCCTTTACTGTGTTATAGGCCTGGAATGATAAATTGATCTTATTTGTCAAGGAGACATTGATTTTATGTTCATTTCTGTATATACCAATGACATTGTTATAACATCTTCAAATGTAAAAGTAGGTATGCATGGTTGTTGTTCTGTATATAGTTGTTGGTAGAAAATCAAGATCTCTCCTCTTCTTCTTTCATCTGGTTGTTTGCACAAAACACATCTAGGATCCACCTGCATTCTCCATTTCAACAACTTAGCTGTCGTGACTAGCCTATTTTTGATTTGTAATCATAATGTGAAAATGGATTTAGGCCTTGCTGAGTTGCGACATATGAGGACTTTTTAGTAAATCTTTGGATAGTTACCTAGAATTCGATTATAGGTTTTCCTTATCTTACTTATCTCTTGCCATTGGTAACATTATGAGAAGTTTTATATTTCATCAACATGGATGTATTATGAGAAGTTTTATATAATCTATGGGGATCCCAACTATTTCAAAGGAAAAGCACATATAAAAAAATATTAGTGGCACTTAAAAAATATGTGCTCTAGTGTCTCCTTTACCTGAATAGTACACTTAATTTTGCACTCTATCCACTATTAAGAGATTACTATGTAGAGCCAGCCATAGTATGAACTATTGCCTTGGTATACACCCTTTAATTAGTACCAGTTTACTCCATGTGACTTTATGATATTGTGGTATCATAGCCAGGTAACCCTTCTTTATAATGTATCCTTTATGGACTATGAAGGCTTGCAGCTTAGCATTGCAATGTAAGATGGAGTAAATTGGCTTTATTATTACACAATAATGCTTAGCTTGACTCCTTCATAACCTAGTTAGTATACAATAGAGAGTATTTTTATACTATTGTACCTCAATTATTTACTTAATCTACTGTTGAAATGTTATTATGTAGAGACAGCCATAGTATGAACTGATTTCTTGGTATTTATCCTTCAAGTAGTACTAGTTTACTCCATGTCACTTTAGGAGAAAAAAAAATCAAAATAGTCCTTCATATATGGGGGTTGATTTATTTTGGTCATTGATAAATACTACTTAATTGAAATAGTCCTTAATATATGCAAAGTGTGCATCATTTTTTTCCTAAGCCCTAAGTTTAACTTTTCTCCGTTAAAATATAATGTTCCCCTCCGTAGATCATCTCTCTCTTCTCCTTGCTTTTCCACCGCCTCTATGGTTCTTCACTGCAAGCAGGACTGAAATCTATTTATTATTTATGTGTAATCTGATTATTTTATTTGGATTTGTTCTGCTGGTCATACATTAGTATTATCACTTTTTTCTTCAATTCTCAACCTTGCCTTTATTTGTGAGTTTCTTTGGATAGTAAAACCCAACACCAACAATTTTATTTTTTTCATCTATAAAAAATTGTAAGCTTTTGAGCTTCAATGCTCTTTCTACAGAAATATTAATTTCTGGTGATAGTCCATATCATCTTTTTTTTTTGCACTTTGATGGTAAAGCTCCATCCTTTTCTTTATTTCAAGAATCTCAAGGCGAAAAACTCGAGTATTGTAAATTTTTGCTTGCAACTCATTTGTTGAATTTAACTTCTTTTGTATATTGGTTGTTGAGCATGAGAAAATATGCCAATTCTTATTCAGGAAGAGTATTTAATGATAAAAGTTATAATTCTCACTCTGGCGTTCGGTTACTAATTTACCTCAAATTGTTGTTTTGACAGATGAAGAAATTGAAGATTAAAGAACGAGAAGTGAAAGACGAGAAGTGAAAGATAATTGTGGAGCGTGCTGGAAAGAATAATATATTTTTATTGTTGGTGCAGAGACGACATTTTCTGTGCTTATGCTACAATTTTATTTTCTTAATTTTTAGGATTTGATAGATATCGAACACATGTTTTATTATGTCCAAGATGTATGTTTTTCAGATATTGTGTTGAACATATAAGTTTTTAGTATTTAAATCAATGTGATGTTTATGTTATTTATTAACAATATAATTTTATATCAAATTTTCAATTGCATTTGCAAAAGAATATGAACTGCTATTAGTTTCTTTTTAGAAATTATGGAAAAAAAATAAAAACTATAAATTAAATGTAATAATTTCAATTAAAATTTGTGAAATGAAATTTGATTGTTAAAAAGTACTGTAATCAACGAAAGGAATTTTTGCTGCTAAAAGTACTTATAACGACCGTAATTGGTTGTTTTACAAGAAGGTTTTAACGATAGAATAACCATCAGCGAAGGAGAATTTGGTTGTTGTAAGTAAGTGTAACGATTGGATAAATTATTGTCGCTAAATAATATCTAACGACCGGATATGTAATCCGGTCGTTAACCTTTAACGACAGAGCTTTTAACAACCGGTGATGACCAAAATTTTTCCAGTCGTTATAGACCTTTAATGACCGGATTTGGACTTTTAGCGACGGGATTTCCTTTCGCTAAAGGACATTTTTCTTGTAGTGTCTCACTAGAAATCGGGTGGTGGAAATAGCTCACAGTTTTAGTAGAAACCTTCGGCCCTAACAACTTCATCAACTAGTGCTCCATCACCAGGTTTTGACAGGATCAGAAAGGTAGGGCATCAAGCTCTAAGTCTCAGGGAAGTGTTTCAGGTACTAGAACCTACCCTACGTCTCCAAAGTGTGGTTAGAACCATCCGGGCGAGTGTTTTGCAGGAAAGGATATATGTTTTGGGTGTGGTCAGACTGGTCACAGATTGAGGGATTGCCCTTATTCTAAATAGGGACAAAAAGGTAACAATAGTAGGACTCAGTCTACAACTTCAGCAACACCAGTTGGTCGCCTAACTCAGCAAGGTACTTCATCTGGTACAAGTGGTGGTCGGTGCCAGAATAGGTTGTATGCTCTACAAGCTCGCAAAGATCAGGAAGAATCTCCTGAATTTGTTACTGGTAGGTTGTGAGTCTTTCACTTAGATGTTTATGCTTTGTTAGATCTAGGATCTACTCTTTCTTTTGTAACTCTATATATAACAATGAACTTCGTTATCAGTACATAAAATCGCTTAAAACCCTTCTCAGTCTCTATGTCACGACCCAAGCCCAGGGCCTAGACGTGACATGGCGAATGAGGAACCCGAAGGAACCCCAAACAAGCCTTTCAAACTTGTCATCACACTTCATCGGTCGCAGAAGTACAATCAACATTAATTAACGGGAAATAGGGACTAAGGGCAAACCATTTCAAAAGACATCATAGAACAAGAGTCAAGCTCATTTACAAAATACTTGTCCAACGCACACCTCTACATACATAGATAGGACGGGGGCCATGACATACTACCGGCTCCCCTCATAGTCAAAATACAATTGCAAGCTAAAGTCTCAAAACATAGGAGTAGGAAACATAACATAGCCCTCGAATCATTGAGGACTCACCAACAAACTCGGATAAGCACCGTACTAGCCACGTGAATGGAGGGAAGGATCAAGAGTAGCTCCGGTCCCTACATGGTGACATCATGTAGGCAAAATATGCGTTAGTACTTGGAATGTACTAAGTATGCGGGGTGCAACACAACAATAGACAAGGACACAATTGAAATACAAGAAATAGTTTCATAGGCATTATGAATAACAATATGAGGATGCATGATCAAAGTGAAGTCAAAACATGTTTAAGTAAATCTATACATGATCCAACCAATCTATAACCCCAACTTAGGATGGGGGATGCCGTTCACACCCGGACACCCTGGTGGCAAGGTATAAACCCTCACATGGTTGATGTTGGTCACACCCCAAGCATCCTAGGTGGTGAGATATAAACCTCTCACATGGTTGATGTTGGTCACACCCCAAGCATCCTAGGTGGTGAGATATAAACCTCTCACATGGTTGATGTTGGTCACACCCCAAGCATCCTAGGTGGTGAGATATAAACCTCTCACATGGTTGTCCGGTTCTTTTCCCCCGGACCGGGCATGGTCATGCAACACTTTATATAGGAAATTCTCATTAGGCTCTAATGCAATCTCACGTATGGAATGAACATATACACAAGCTTAGTTTGTCATCAACACATCTCTGGATTGCCATACATCTCATAACTCAAGCTTTAAAGCATCGATTCATCAATTCTCCATAGTTGGACATTTTGTCAAACACCTTGAAGGCATGTAATGGAATCAAAGAGCATGGAAAATAGGGTAGTAATTATGCAGCCAAACCAGTGAACAACCTACAACAACACCTTTTAACACCCACAATACCACATGAAAATCTCCACATCCATTCCAAATTTAGATTCAAGTTCTAGGGTCACAACATGCTCAAAACAATCACTTTTCATGTTTAAAATTCAATGTGCAGGAAATTATTACAAAGAACAAGACTAATTTATGAATCTTAACTTAAACCATGAATTAGTGAGTAGAATAGAGTCTAGGCACTATGGGTGGAAGGACCCATGAGTTCAACACCACATACCTTGAGTTCTTATGAAGGTCTTGAGAGTGTCTTCAATGGAAGCTTGGAACTTGGAGCAAGAGTCTCTTCAATCTTGAGGAAGGTTTTGGATTAGGGTTCTTGAGAGAACTTGAGAGAAAATGTGTCTAAGTATGGGAGAGGTGTTTTGGGAAATGTTTTAGAGATGGGAATTGAACTAATGGTATATAGGAAATAACATATGCCCTTTGGAAAAATGGTCCAACACTTAGAAAAAAAAATGAGGCGGGTGAACAGTAAAAACGCTCACTGGAAATTGCATTTCCTGCCGGACAGATTTTACGAAAATGGGCATAACTTCTTCGTCCGAACTCCGAATGAGGTGAAACGAAGTATGTTAGGTAGCTAACTCAAAGGGATTTCCATGGATATGTTATGGTCCACCCAAGTATTTGTGTGCTAGGAGATATGACCCTCCAAAGTAGACACTCGAAAAAGACTACACTAGGAAATTTCGGATTTTGATACAGTTGCTCTAAAATTTGGGTTAGACCCATTTCCCACTCAATTTGACCCCCTAAACAAGAATATGAAGTTGGATTTTTGAAAAACGAAACGGATTTTTTTTTGATATAGCTAAACAAGTTTCCGGTAACTTCCGAAGCACATTTTTAAGAACCTTTTGGGTCATTTCACTCTACTCCAGTCGGTGACCCAGTTATAGCTAGACAGGTATACATAAATTGCCCTGTGACAGTGTCCTAGAAAGTCACCTCTGCAGATCTTGTAGAGTTAGAAGTGGTAGACTTCGATATCATTCTAGGCATGGTTTGGTTACATTCCTGTTATGCCTCATTCGATTGTAGAAATAAGATCGTTCATTTTTAGTTTCCAGACGAGCCAATCTTAGAATGGAAGGGTAGTAGCTCGGTGCCTATGGGTTGAGTCATTTCTTACCTTAAGGCCAGAAAGATGACCTCTATGGGTTAATCTGTATCATCTAGTTCAATTTATTAATTCAAACTTGGAAACCCCAACTCTTGAGTCAGTTTCGGTAGTAAATGAGTTCCCAGAAGTGTTTCAAGAAGATCTTCCCGGAGTTCCTCCCGATAGGAAAATTGACTTTGGAATTGATCTCCTTTTAGATACCTAGCCTATCTCTATTCCTCTTTATAAAATAGCTCCAGCTGAGCTTAAGGAATTGAAAGAGAAGTTGAAAGACCTTCTAGATAAGGGCTTCATCTGACCTAATGTTTCCCCATGGGGTGCACCAGTATTATTCGTGAAAAAGAAATATGGTTCTCTCAAGATGTGCATTGATTATAGAAAGTTGAACAAAGTCACAATCAAGAATAAGTACTCTATCCCCAGGATTGATGACTTGTTTGACCAACTTCAGGGTGCTAGTCATTTCTCGAAGATAAACCTTAGATCTGGTTATCATCAGCTTAGAGTCAGAGATAGTGACATCCCGAAAACAGCCTTCAGAACTATTTATAGTTATTATGAATTTGTAGTTATGTCATTTGGACTAACCAATGTTTCTACAACTTTCATGGATTTGATGAACAGGGTGTTCAAGCAGTATTTGGACTTGTTCGTTATTGTCTTTACTGATGATATCCTCGTTTACACTAGGAATGAGGAAGAGCATGCAACCTACAACCTCTTAAAGATCGCCAGTTATTCGCTAAGTTTAGCCAATGTGAGTTTTGGTTGCAATCTGTTGCTTTCCTTGGGCATATAATATCTCGCGGAAGGATCCGAGTGGATTCGCAGAAGATAGAGGTGGTGAAGCAATGGTCCAGACCTACCGCTCCCACAAATATCAGAAGTCTCTTGGGTTTAGCTGGTTATTAAAGAAGGTTTCTGGAAGGATTTTCATCCATATTTTCTCAATTGACTAAGTTGACTCAGAAAAAGGTTAAGTTTCAGTGGTCAGACGAGTGTGAGAAGATCTTATCAGAACTAAAAACTAGGTTGACTACAACTCATGTTTTGACTCTACCAGAGGATTCATAGAGTTATGTAATCTATTGTGATGCATCCAGAGTCGGCATGGGTTGTGTGTTGATGCAGCGATGTAAGGTTATAGCCTATGCTTCTAGACAACTTAATGTGCATGAGAAGAACTATCCAACTTATGATCTCGATTTTGCAGCAGTACTATTTACCCTAAAGATTTGGAAACATAACTTGTATGGTTTTCACGTAGATGTGTTCACAGATCATAAGAGCTTTCTGTATGTGTTCACCCAGAAAGAGTTGAATCTTCACCAGAGGAAATGGCTTGAGTTCCTTAAGGACTATGATATCAATGTGCTTTACTATCCTGGTAAGGAAAATGTAGTAGATGATTCTCTTAGAAGACTATCTATGGGTAGTGTAGCGTATGTTGAGGAACAAAGGAAAGAACTAGCAAAAGATGTTCACCGGCTTGCTCGCTTGGGAGTTTCCCTTATGAGCATATCAGATGGTGGTGTGACAGTCCAAAATGGGTCAAAATCTTCATTGGCAGAGGAGGTTAATGAGAAACAAGATAGTGATCCTTTATTGCTTCAACTTAAGGGTGCAGTTCATCAACATAAAGTTGAGGTTTTCTCCCAAAGGGGAGATGGTGTGCTTCGCTATCAGGGTCGTTTATATGTTCCTAAGGTGGGTGAGTTGAGACAGTAGATACTTACAGAAGCCCATAACTCCTGGTATTCTATTCATCCAGGTGAGACTAAGATGTACTATGATCTGCGGGAAGTCTTTTGGTGGAATGGCATGAAAAGGGATATAGCGGATTTTGTGGCTAAGTGCCCTAATTGTCAGCAAATGAAGGTAGAACATCAGAAACCAGAAGGTATGACTCAAGAGATTAACATTCCTACATGGAAATGGGAAGTGATAAACATGGACTTCATTACAAGTTTACCTGGTACTCGCAGACAACATGACTCCATTTGGGTGATAGTAGACAAAGTCACTAAGCCCGCTCACTTTTTGGTTGTTAAGACTATAGATTTGGCAGAGGACTACACCAAGCTTTACATTAATGAGATATTTAGGTTGCATGGGGTTCCTTTTTCTATCATCTCAGATAGAGGTCCTCAATTTACCTTTCGTTTCTGGAAGTTATTTCAGAAAGGTCTTGGTACTCAGGTTAACCTCAGCACATCATTTCATCCGCAGATGGATAGTCAAGAAGAGCGTACCACTCAGACCTTAGAGGACATGTTGAGAGCATGCGTAATTGAATTCAAGGGTAGTTGGGATGATCACTTTCCCCTTATAGAGTTCTCCTACAATAATAGTTATCGTTCAAGCATTTAGATGGTCCCTTATGAGGTATTGTATGGGCGTAGATGTAGATTTCCAGTTGGTTGGTTTGAAGTAGGTGAAGTAGCCTTGATAGGGCCAGATTCGGTTCATGATGCTATGAAGAAAGTTCATCTCATTAGAGATAGACTTAAGACAACCCAGAGTCGCTAGAGGTCCTATGCAGATTTAAGGTGAAGGGACTTGGAATTCCAAATTGATGAATGGGTTTTCTTGAAAGTTTAACCTATGAAGGTGTGATGAGATTTGGCGAGAAACTGAAGCTCAGTCCTAGATATGTAGGCCCTTATAGGATTTTTAAAAGAGTTGGTAAAGTGGCTTATGAGTTAGAGTTGCTAGTAGAACTAGCAGTGGTGCATCTGGTCTTTCACATTTCATTGCTAAAGAAGTGTGTGGGTGATCCATCATCCATAGTACCATTGGAAAGTGTGCCTGTGAAGGATAGTCTCACTTATGAGGATATGCCAGTTGAGATTCTTGATCGCCAGGTTCAGAAACAAAGAAGTCGCTTCAATGAAGGTTTTGTGGAGGAATCAGTTTATAGAGGGAGCTACTTGGGAAGTAGAAGCAGTCATGAAGGCCAAGTATCCTCATCTCTTTCCTTCCGATTCCATTCCGACTTGAGATAAATAGTTCCTCTCCAGTCTTTCAGTTACTCATGTGTTGATTCAGTCTTAGTATCATATTTTACTTTAGTTATACTTGCATTTTCAGCATATTCACATGTTCTTGGAACTTAGTTCAGTCATAATTCAGTTTCCAGTAGTTAGTGGTCGGGTTTCTAGTTTTTTCCCTCCATATTCAGCTAGTTTAGTCTTCATTCGAGGACGAATGTTCCCAAAAGGGAGATAATGTAACACCTTGTATGCTAGAAAAACCAGATTGCAGAAAATCAAAAGTTGCAGGTGCCAGCAACGAGCACCACCCACGGACCATAGGTGGGGTCTGTGGTTGGCCACCTACAGCCCCTCCCAGAAACCCAAAAAATCTCAGCCAAGGGTCGACCCACGCCAGGACCTATAGAGCGTATGTGGGACCACAGTTCGTGGTCCAGGTTTGTGGTTCAGACCCTTGGGAACCAATTTTTGAAGAAAAATGATGGTTGACCAGGATGGACCGTAGGTCCATAGACGGTCCCGTTGGTCAGGTCCGTCGGTTGGCCCCGACAGCTTTTAAGTCAGGGTCGGTTTGATCTTTTCCCTATGCATTAGACCCCTAAACTACGTCGTTTAACCCCTAAACAACGTCTTTTTGATCAATTTTATCCTAGTAACTTAATTAGACTTTACCCTAAGCGTCTCATTCACCAAAAACTCAGAAAACTTATAGCAAAAATGAGAAAATAGTCGACCAACCCTCTCCGAGAACGCAACAAGGTTTCCTCCAGTTCCAACCCTAAAATGGAAAGATTTTTCTGTGAAATTCATCACCAGGTATGTCAGATTTCACTAGTTGTTTACTTTCACCCATTGGGTCCCTAGAATTAAGTCACATTCTTGATTTTCTTCATTATGTTTAGACTTAGGGTTTCTAGAACTTCAGATTATTGCTGTGATTTAGCTGTTAGACTAATCCAAATCAGAATATTACATTTTTGTAGCCATTGTTCTTAGTTCTTGCATGAAATTCAGAACCCTAGTTGTGTAAATTCGTTTAGTTCATGAATTACACTTGCTAGGTCAGTTTATATAGATATACATGCATCCGTTTACAAATGTTTCATTATCAGTACTTCATGTTGCATTGTCAGTTAGCATATCAGAATTTAGAGCTATCCACTTTGTTTCAGTTATGTTGTATGCTATACATTCTAATTGGGAGTAGGCTTAATACCGAGTGGACTAGGGTCAGTCACCCTCATAGTCCCAGAACTACGTGCCCCCATAGGTTAAGTGTGTGGGAACCATATTTATTGATCACGCTATCATGCCTTTATACCCCTGGCAAGGTATATTGGGTCCTCTTGATTAGGCGATACATCGAACTCCACTTTTATCTCACGTGGTTTTATATCGGTTATTAGTAGCTCCCATAGTCCTATTCTAGTGCATTGACGAGGTTACTAGTTATATCTTAGTATTTAGTTTCAACATGTTATCTACTTGGTCATTGCATTCAGTTTAGTTCATGTTTAGTATGTTGAGTATACTCATTATGTTCAACTTATGTCATTGCTCAGCATGCTTTATTTCAGTTATGTATTGTTGTTCAGTTTTATTCTATCTTGAATGCTCAGTACCTTTCAAGTACTGACACATACTCTGCACTACCTGTTCTCGTGATGTAGGTTCAGGTCCTCAGCATTCAGATCACGCATAGATCGGTTCCCGTTCTCCACTTCAACAGTATCTGTGGTGAGTTCTCATTTTTCAAGGACGAGTGACATGTTTTCTTTCATTTTCTATCCTTTTAGTTTCAGTTTTGCTAGGGTTAGCTAGGGGACATACCCCAACATCTCTAGTCAGTTAGAGGCATTTATTCAGACATCGTTAGATTCAATTTTAGATTTTAGTTTGATCTTTCAGTTGTTATTGAACTCTCGGTCTTTTATATATTCAGACTTAGAATGGGTATTCTCCATCATTTCATTTTCTATCATGGTTAATCTTCCGCACAATATTTATATTTTTACTAAACTTTTAAGTATTCTTATGATTTGCCACTTCAGGGTTAGCTTGGGGTCACTCGTGATCCTAGGTCCTGTGGTACGTCAAGGGGGTAGCCTCAGGGCAGGACACTACCTTTTCAAGCGTCCCCGCAATTCAAGTTTAACGCCTTCAATGCCCATAATGCCTTGTGTTCAAGCTTGATTGGTTGGTGACAAGATTAGCCAAATACCAATTGGTATGGTGACATGCCAATTGGAGTCTTGAAAGAGGTGCAGTACACCCAGAGAGCATCATCCATCTTTCGAGACTAGTTAGTCTAATTTGCATTGACTATTTTTGCCATAATTCCCTTGATTTCTCGATTTGATACTTCAACTTGGCCACTTGTCTGCGGATGATAGGGGATTGTAACTTTATGTTTAACTCCATATTTGCTAAATAATGAAGTAAACAACCAGTTGCAAAAATGAGACCCTCCATCACTGATAATTGCACTCGGAGTACCAAACCTTGTGAAAATGTATCGCTTCAAGAATAGCACAACACTCTTCTCTGCATTGTTGGGAAAAGTTACAGCTTCTACTCATTTAGAAACATAATCAACCGCCACCAAGATATACTTATTTCTAAAAGAGCTCACAAACGGTCCCATGAAGTCGATTCGCCAGACATCAAGCAACTCTACCTCTAGAATAAGATTAAGAGGCAACTCATGCTTTCTTGATACTCCTCCTTCATTTTTGCATTGAATACATTTCTTAACGAGAGAATAAGCATCTTGGTATAATGATGCCACTTTGAAGAACTTTTGCGGCTTTGCGCACCCTACTATGATATCCACCAAATGGTGATGCATGGCAAGCATCAAGAATTGCATTTACTTCAACTTCCGATACGTACCTTCTAATTATGTGGTCTGCGCATTACCTAAATAGGTACGGTTCATTCAGAAGTATCTCTTTACATCAAACAAGAACTTTTTTTGTTGATAAAAATTCACTCCGTCGGGCATAATCCCACACATTACATAGTTTTCAAATTTAGCATACCAGGGTGATTTATCATGGGTTACACTCATCACTGCTTCGTCGGAAAATGCTTCCTCAATGTCCCTCTCACCGGGATCAATAATATTGGTTTCCAGCCGAGACAAGTGATTCACCACTTGTTTCTAACACTCTTTTCGATCATTTACCTCAAAATCAAACTTTTGCAACAACAACACCCACCGAATCAATCTTGGCTTTGCATCTTTCTTAGCCATCAAATATCGAATTGCAGCATGATCCATGTGCACCACCACTTTAGTACTCAACAAATACGCTCTAAATTTCTCATAAGCATACACCACCGCTAGAAATTCTCGTTTAGTGATGGTATAATTTTCTTGAGCTACATTCAAGGTTTTACTCGCAAAATAAATCGAGTGAAATAGCTTGCCTATTCGTTGACCAAGAACAGCTCCCAAACCAACACCACTAGCATAACATATAAGTTCGAACAAAATATTCTAATCGGGGGGAACAATGATTAGAGCTTACACTAGTTTTTCTTTTCAGCACAAAAATGACTTTTAAGCAAGCTTCATCATAGTTGAAAGTGGATTCTTTTTCTAGTAAATTGCAAAGGGGATGAGCTACCTTGGAAAAGCTTTTATAAACTGCCTGTAGAAAACCTCATAACCTAGAAAACTCCGGACGCCTTTCATCTAAATAGGAAAGTGTAATTTTGCAATGAATTTGACTTTAGCTTGATCCACTTGCATTCCTTCTCCTAAAATTTTAGGCCCCAAAAAAAATACCCTCTTTGATCATGGAATGACACTTCTCCCAATTTAGATCAAGATTGGTTTTAACGCATCTTTGTAGTACCTTCCCAAGGGGTTCAAGATATGCTTCAAATGAATTGCCAACAACCGAAAAATCATCCATAAAGACCTCCATTGAGTCTTCAACCATATCAGCGAAAAAAGAAAGCATACATCATTGGAATGTTGCTGGGGCATTACACAACCCAAAAGGCATTTTTTGAAAGGAAATGATCCATAGGGACATATAAAAGTTGTTTTCTCTTGATCTTTTGGTGTAATAGAAATCTGGTTGTACCTAGAATAACCATCTAAAAAGCAATACCATCCACGCCTCGTTAGCATATCAAGCATTTGGTCCATAAATGGCATAGGAAATTGGTCTTTCTCAGTCCATGCATTCAATTTTTGGTAGTCCATGCATACACACCACCCGATAACCATTGTCATAGGCACAAGTTCCCCTTTTTCAATTGGAACTACTGTGATGCCTCCTTTCTTTGGTACACATTGCACGGGACTCACTCATTTGCTATCCGCAATGGGGTATACCACACTCGCATCAAGCCACTTGATGATTTTTTTTCTTCACAACTTTTTGCATCGGTGGGTTTAGCCTTCGTTGGTGTTCAATGCTTGGTTTACATTCTATTTTATTGGAAAGCATCTTTAGTCTTATACTTTGGAATATGGTTACCTTTTAACTTACACTTGTAATCTTTCCATTTTAATCCTAGTGACTTTAAGACAAAGGCTTCTCCACATTTTGGGATAAAGAACTTTTTCTAAAAAAATAAAGCCCTCATTTTGAAAATAGAATCATGTATAACAGACCTTGCTCACCTCATAATAATAACTACACCATACCCTCACAAAATTCAGCAATTTCTTCTTTTCCATATTGTTGAAATTTCTCCAGTCATCTACGTGTAGGGGTGTTATTCTGGAGTTCTTGCACTAATTCCTAGAAAGCTAGAAACCTTTCGACCCTCTTTTCCAATACCTTGATTACGACTATTAAATGACACATCAACTATTTTCCGCGGAAAAATATTCCAAATATCTTTTAGTAAAGTGGGTCCACATACATTTCTTGCCTCTAAATTACCTAGAAGGAAAAACAATTGAAGGACATCAAATGATAAAAATTTATATGGTTAAACAATTGAGAGATGCTTTGCAATATGTTAAATAATAGTATCACGTCAAAACAATAGAAAACAAAAACAATATATTATGCATGTTGCCTACCTGATGTATCTTTTTAAAATTATGTCTTACTTAGATGTTCAGTATGCTGAAATTCTGGAGTACCAGAGTGTAGAGATTCTTGAATTATACAGTTACACAAGAAAAATATTAAAGGTTACACAACTATTATTCTTGAACTTGACTCACTAATTGTTTCTAAGATGGCTCATGATGGAAATGATATCCAACTCACTCTTTCTTTGAACAAGTTTTCTAAACATAATTGGAAGATGTGGCTGAAGGAAGCTTTGTGACTCATCTAATACATGACTCTCATGTTCTTATGTTATCATTTATAATCTGTATAGATGTGGTAATTTGCTTTACCTGTGCATCTGTACAAGCAGAAAATCAAAGACGTTATTTGACAGAAAACTACAACAGTACAATGTCAAGTTTCCAGCAAATGTTAACATTTTTAGCTTTTCACACTGAAATATACAGAGAATGGACCATAGTAACAAAAATTTAAGAACTGTTGAACAAAGATGGATCAACTATTTAACAACCAGTATATTTAATAGCAACAATATGTGGATTAAAAAAACTCTTCAATTCCATCAACAAAGTTTTTCCTAGCATGTATAACTAATAAGAAGTAGACATATTAGAAAGTATTGCCTGACTCATCAGTGCAACCAGTAGAATTAGTCAACTTAATAGATTGATCATCGCGATCTTGGGTTTGGGAGTGATGCTCACTATTTATCAGCTGCTCAATATAAGGTAGAGATTGATCGATGTTCCATTCATCCATCGATGACTCAACATATTGTCGCAGACGTTCATCATTTTGTTGCTGAAAGTCCAATCTGTTACGACCTCTAGTTTGCATACTTTCTTATCTAAAATGAAGTAACTATGTAGATGAATTAAGTTGTACTAGTAGAAATATTACAGGATAACATCCCATACAAGAGAAAGCATTATCATCTTAAGTTCTCAAAACACATACTAATGCACAAGGAATAAATTTTTTTTCAATTCATCAGAACACATTGTCACTTTACAATCCAAGGGATAAAACAACAAAATAAAAGAAAATACAAGCACAGAAAGTTCACTCAAAACATTCACTAATAAACCAACACAAACATGCAAAATTTATAGCTAACCCACATTCATCTTCTATAACCACCTATCATTAGGATCACTTTCAATTTAAATATCATTTCCTCCCTCATTATTAGCTTCACCAATATTTGGAGAAGTTTGAGTATGTACTTCCATATCAATTACTATCCCATCAACTCCACCTCTTACCCAATCATTATTATCAAACTCTTAAACATGGGAATTTCCTAAGATAACCAAGTAAGTAGAATCACTCTGCATTGATGACTCCGGTTGCACACTATTTTCCTCTCGCATATCAAAAACATCTCAAGGTCTAATTAAACTAGGGACAACCATCCATGATCATGAGGATCTTGCAAAAATAGTACATGTTGAGCTTGTTCAACAAAAATAAAGGGTTCATGACGGTCTCGATAGCCATAATAGCCGAGTGTGAAAAATTCACAACTGTGAAGCCCAAGTCATCTTCCAGAACTCCTCTACCTTTGGTTACATCAACCCAATCACACTTAAATAATACAACCTTAAATTCTTCATAATAGTTTATGTCACGCCTAGAGGCTACCCCCCGAACGCAACACGGGACCTAGGATCACGAGTGACCCCAAGCTAACCATGCTGGCATAATCATGAGCATACTAAAGATAAACTGAGCAATATAACTGTGCAGAAGCTAAATCATAATGAATTGAAATGATGGGGAATACCCATATACTAAATCTGAATAAAGATAACTGAGAGTTCGAAATACAACTGAAAAGTCAAACTCTAACACTAAAGCTGAAACTAACTATGTCTGAAATAAGCCTCTAAACTGACTAGAAGTGCTAGGACATGCCCCAGCTAAATCTAGCAAAAACTAAAACTAAAACTGAGAGCAAAGAAAGACAATCATGTCACTCTTCCTCGAAGAATAAGGACTCACCACTGATACTACTGAACTGAAGATCGGGAACCGATCTATGCGTGATCTGATTGATGAGGACATAAACCTACATCACTAGAAGATATAGTGTAGAGTATGCTTCAGAACTTGAAATGTATTGAGCATGCAGGATAGAGTAAATCTGAATAATAACATAACTGAAAACAAACATATATTTGATGAATGACATGATATAAGCATGATACAACTAAGATTACTCAACATGAAATACTGAATGCAATGACCAAGTTTATAACATGCTGGGACTGATTTCTGAACTTTACTAATAACATGGTCAATGCAATAAAATCTGACAGAACTGTAAGGGAGCTACTAATAACCGACATAAAACCACATGAGCTAAATGTGGTGTCCGATGTATACGCCCCATCTAGAGGACCCATTACACCCTGCCACAGGTATAGAGGCATGCTGACGTGATCACTAAAATGATGCCCACATAGGGTAGTTAGAACCTACGGGGCACATAGTTCTAGGACTTGAGGGTGACTGACCCCAGTCCACTTGGTATTAAGTTTCCCATATGATTAAGTAATTAAAACTTTATGACTGAAATACTGTAATACTGGATAGCTCAAAACTGACATGAAAACTGAGAATGCAACATTTATATACTGATAATAATGCATTCGAAATTTGAGGCATGTTTATATATAACTTAATTTACTGACCTAGCATGTGTAATTCATGAACTAAAGGAACTACATAGCTTTGCTTCTGCGTTTATGCAGGAATCTTGGCAAAACATTACTATAACGATATAATCTGATTTAGATCATTCTAACAGCTGAAAACCTAACAATTCTAACAATAAAGAAATCCTAAGTCTAGATAATAATAAGGGAATCGAGAATCTGACTGAAACTAGGGACCTAATGGGTGAAAGGAACTCCCTAGTGAAATCCCACATATATGGTGAGGAATTCCACGGAGAATTCTTTTGATTTCGCGGCTGGAACTGATGAGATCTTACTGCATTCTTGAACTAGGGTTTGGTCGCCTCTTTCTTCCTTCTACACTCTATATTCCTATGTTTTGGTGAATGATCGGACTTAGGTAAGTTCTAATTATGTTTCAGGCTAAAACTAACCAAAACTACGCAGTTTAGGGGTCCAACACATAAGGAAAAGACCAAAAGACACCTGACTTAACTACTGTCGGGACCAACTGACGGACTCGGTCATTAGACCGTGGTCCCACCTACGGTCCATAGGTCCTGGCCGTGGGTTAGGTTTTTGGGGACCTCGATCCACGAACCTGGTCCACAAACCATGGTCCCACCAACGGTTCGTAGGTCCTGGTCCTGGGTCAACCCTTAGAAGAATTTTTGGGACTGTTTCTAGGGAGGGATATAGTGAACATCCACGGACCACCTGCACGGACCGTGGGTCACCCTACGGTTCAAAGGTGGTGCCCGTCGGTGGCACGTGTAGTTTCTGAAATCTTTAATCTGGTCTATTTTCAAATACGGTGTGTTACATTATCTCTCCCTTGGAAACATTCATCCTTGAATGAAAACTAAACTAGCTGGTGATGGAGGGAAAGAGCTGCAACCCTACCACTAAACACTGGAAACTGATTTCTGATTGAATTAAGTTCCAAGAACATGCAAATACCCTGAAAATGCAAGTACAAACTGACGGAAGATGATACTAAGATTGAGGCTACTCATGAATGAATGAAAAACTGAAGAGGAACTATTACCTCAAGCAAGAATGGAATCGGAAGGAAAGAGGTGAAGATACTTGGCCTTCATGGCTTCTTCTGCTTCCCAAGTAGATCCGCCTACGGACTAACTCCTCCACAAAACCTTGACTGAAGCGACTTCTTTGTTTCTCAACCTTCGAACCTGATGATCAAGGATTTCAACTGGCACCTCTTCATAAGTGAGACTATCCTTCACATCCATACTTTCCCAAGGCACAATAGACGCTGGGTCACCCACACACTACTTCAACACTGAAATATGGAAAATCGGATGCACTGCTGCTAGTTCTGTTGGCAACTAGCTCATAAGCCACTTTACCAACCATTTTCAAGATCTTGTAAGGGCCTACATATCTAGGACTTAGATTCCCTTTCTTGAAAAATCTCATCACCCCTTTCATAGGTGACACTTTCAGGAAAACCCAATCATCAACTTGGAACTCTAGTTCCCTTCTCCTTACATCTTCATAAGACTTCGGGCGACTCTGGGTTGTCTTAAATCTATCCTTGATGAGTTGCACTTTCTCCATAGCATCATGAACTGCATCTGGTCCTATCAAGGCTCTTTCGCCTACTTCAAACCAATTAACTGGAGATCTACATCTACGCCCATACAACGCCTCATAAAGGGCCATCTGAATGCTGGAATGGTAACTATTATTGTAGGCGAACTCTATAACAGAAAGGTGATTATCCAAACTACCCTTGAAATTGATCACACAAACTATTAATATATCCTCTAAGGTTTGAATGGTACGCTCTGCCTGACCATCCGTCTGCGGATGAAATGTTGTGCTAAGGTTAACTTGAGTACCAAGACCTTTCTGAAACAACTTCCAGAAATGAGAGGTAAACTGAGGACCTATATCTGAGATGATAGAGAAAGGGACCCCATGCAACCTAACTATCTCATTAATGTAAAGCTTGGCGTAGTCCTTTGCTGAATCTGTAGTCTTGACCGCCAAAAAGCATGAAGACTTCGTAACTCTATCAATTATCACCTAAATGGAGTCATGCTGTCTGCGAGTACAAGGTAAACCTGTGATGAATTCGATGTTGATCACTTCCCACTTCCAAGTAGGAATGTCAATCTCTTGAGTCATACCTCCTAGTTTCTGATGTTTTACCTTGACTTGCTGGAAATTGGGGCACTTTGCCACAAAATCTGCTATATCTCTTTCCATGCCATTCCACCAAGACTTCCCATAGATCACGGTACATCTTAGAGTCACCTGGATTAATAGAATATCTGGAGTTATGGGCTTCTGCCAGAATCTGCTATTTCAACTCACCCACTTTAGAACACATAATCGACCCTGATAGCGAAGCACACCATTTCTCCCTTGGGAGAAAATCTCAACTCTCTGCTGATAGACTGCACCCTTAAGTTGAAGCAATATCGGATCACTGTCTTGTTTTTCCTTAACCTCCACTACCAACGAAGATTCTGAACCATTCTGAACTATTACACCACCGTCTGATATGCTCATAAAATAACTCCTAAGCGAGCAAACATGTGAACATCTTTTGCTAGCTCATTTCTTTCTTCCTCAACATGTGCTTTACTACCCATAGATAATCTACTAAGAGCATTTGCTACTACATTAGCCTTACCATGATGGTAATGCACATTTATATCATAATCCTTGAGGAATTCAAGCTATCTTCTCTGGCAAAGATTCAACTCTTTCTAGGTGAACACATATTGAAGGCTCTTATGGTCTATGAATACATTTATGTGAACACCATACAAATAATGGCTCCAAATCATAAGCGCAAACACCACTGCTGCAAGCTCGAGGTCATGAGTTGGATAGTTCTTCTCATGCCTCTTAAGCTGTCTAGAAGCATAAGCTATAACCTTACCTCGCTGCATCAACACACACCATAAGCCGACTCTGGATGCATCACAATAAATAACATAACCATCTAACCCCTCTAGTAGAGTCAAAACAGAAGCTATAGTCAACCTAGTTTTCAATTCTGCAAAGCTTTTCTCACAATCATCTGACCACTGAAACTTGACTTTCTTCTAAGTCAACTTAGTCAATGGAGAGGCTATGGATGAAAACCCTTCCACGAACCTTCTATAGTAACCCGCTAGACCTAAGAAACTTCTTATATATGTACGAGATCTCGGTCTGGGCCATTGTTTCACTGCTTCTATCTTCTGAGAATCCACTCGAATCCCTTCACTAGACACAATATGCCCAAGGAAAGCGACGGATTGCAAATAAAACTCACATTTGCTAAACTTAGTGAGTAACTGGCAATCTTTGAGACTATGCAGAAAAACCCTCAAATGATTTGCATGCTCTTCCTCATTCCTAGAGTAAATGAGGATATCATCAATAAAGACGAAAACGAACAAGTCCAAATACTGCTTGAATACTCTGTTCATCAAATCCATGAAAGTTGCAGGAGAATTTGTTAGTCCAAATGACATACCAACAAATTCATAATGACCATCCTATGTTGTGAAGGCTATCTTCGGAATGTCACTATCTCTGACTTTGAGTTGATGATAACCCGATATGAGGTCTATCTTTGAGAAATGACTAGCACCCTGACATTGGTCAAACAAGTCATCAATCTTAGGGATGGGATATTTATTCTTGATTGTGACCTTGTTCAACTGCGTATAGTCAATGCACATTCTGAGAGAACTATCTTTCTTCTTCACGAACAACACTGGCACACCCCATGAAAAAATACTAGGTTTGATGAAGCCCATATCTAGAAGGTCTTTCAACTTCTCTTGCAATTCCTTAAGCTTTGCTTGAGCCATTCTATAAGGAGGAATAGAGATAGGTTGGGTATCTAGTAGGAGATCAATTCGAGAGTCGATTTTCCTTTTGGGAGGAACTCTGGGAAGATCTTCTGGAAATAATTCTGGAAACTCATTGACTACTGGAACTGACTCAAGAGTTGGGGTTTTGGAGCTTGAATCCTTACCTCGAACTAGATAATAGAGATAGCCCTTAGAGATCATCTTTCTGGCCTTAAGGTAAGAAATGAATCGACCCATAGGCGCTAGACTACTGCCCTTCCATTCTAAGATTGGTTCACCTGGAAACTAAAAACGAACAATCCTAGTTCTACAATTGAATGAGGAATAACATGAATGTAACCAATCCATGCCTAGAATGACATCGAAGTCTTCCATTTCTAACTCTACAGGATCTGCTAAGGTGACTTTCTGAGAGATTGTGATAGGGTAATTTCTGTATACCAGTCTAGCTATAAATGGGTCACCGACTGGAGTAGGGACTAAGAAAGGTTTTGAGAGAGTTTCTGTACTAAAACTGAATTTGACTGCTATATAAGGAGTTACAAAGGAAAGAGTAGCCCCTGGATCTAACAAACCATAAACATCGAGATTAAAGACTCGTAACGTACCAGTGACTACATCGGGGGAATGTTCCTGATCCTGGTGAGCCTGAAGAGCATACAACCTTTTTTGGCATTGTCTACCACATGTACAAGATGAGTTACCCCGCTGAGTCGGGTGACCTGCTGGTGCTGCTGAAGTTGTAGACTGATCTCAACTAGTATTGCCTCCTTGACGTTGTTTAGAAGGACAATCTCTCAACCTGTGACCAGACTGACCACACCCAAAGCATCCTTCCTTTCATGCAAGACACTCGCTCGGATAATTCTTACCACACTTAGGATAAGTTGGGTAGGTTCAGGTGTCGAAAACATTTCCATGAGATTTAGGGCCTGATGCCCTACCTTTCTGATCATGTCTGGACTTGAAGGATGGAACACTAACTGATGAAGGTGATGGAGCCGAGAAATTCTGCTATTATTGCAAGAAATTTCCACCACCTGATTTCTATTGGGAATACTCATAGTTCCCAGTCCTAGCCTTCTTGTTCTCCTTAGCCTGCTCCCTAAGCTTATCTCTCTCAACCTGCTGAGCATGAGTCATGAGCCAAGATATGTTCATATTTTCCAGCAACATAGCATTCCTGCACTCTGTTTTCACTAAGTATGACACTTCATATAGAAACTTGCTCATTTGGGCCCTGGAATTGGCAACCACGTGAGGAGCATACCTGGAGAGCTGGGTGAACTTGAACCCATACTCTTGGACTGTCAAGTTACCTTGCCTCAAGTTCCTAAACTCCTGACCTTTTGCCTCCTTAGCTCTCTTGGGAAGAACCTTTCCAGAAAGGTTTCACTAAAGCAATCTCAAGTGATAGGAGCTGCATCTGTACCCCTATTCTTTTTCCACTGGGTATACTAGATATGTGCGACATCCTTAATTTGGTAAGATGCTAACTCAACCCAATCTTTCCCAGTTACATGCATCACTTCAAAGACATTCTTGACCTTATCTATGATGTTTTAGGGATCCTCACCAATATGCGATCCTAAGAACTCAGGTGGATTCATCCTAACATAATCTCGCACTCTAGTTGCAGCTGACCCAACATTAGTATCTGCCAAAATTGGAACCCGTTGATTGTTCTAGTTGGTCACACTCTAAGCCAACAACTGGATAGCGTTTCGAAATTCAGCATTCAAAACTTCCTGATCTGGGACTGGAGGAGTTATGTTAGCATTGCGTGCATTCGCACCCCTTTCATAAGCTCTATGAGGAATTAAATCATACCTTACGCATAATAAGAGTAACAAGGAAATTGAAGTTCTTCCTAACATACTTTGCAGTCTCCTTCTCATTAGATGTGGTTTACTTTACACCCATGAAAAAGACTCTAATAAGTGCGGGTTTTCATACATCCTAAGACACTTAAACCTAATGATCTGATACCAAGTTTATCACGCCCCGAGGCTACCCCCTAGATGCAACACGGGACCTAGGATCACGAGTGACCCCAAGCTAACCCTGCTGGCATAATCATGAGCATATGAAAGATAAATTGAGCAATAAAACTGTGCGGAAGCTAAATCATAATGAACTAAAATGATGGGGAATACCCATATACTAAATCTGAATAAAGATAACTAAGAGTTTGAAATACAACTGAAAAGTCAAACTCTAACACTAAAGTTGAAACTAACTATGTCTGAAATAAGCCTTTAAACTGACTAGAACTGCTGGGACATGCCCCAGCTAAATTTAGCAAAAAATGAAAGCAAAGAAAGACAATCATGTCACTCGTCCTCGAAGAATGAGGACTCACCACTGATGCTGCTGAACTGAAGATCAGGAACTGTTCTATGCGTGATCTGACTGTTGAGGACTTGGACCTAAATCATGAGAAGATGCAGCACAGAGTATGTGTCAGTACTTCAAAGGTATCGAGCTTGTAGTATAGAGTAAAGATGAATAATAACATAACTGAAAACAAACATATATCTGAAGTATGACATGAGATAAGCACGATACAACTGAGCATACTGAATGCAATGACCAAGTTTATAACACGCTGGGACTGATTTCTGAACTATACTAATAACATGGTCAATGCAATAGAATCTGACTGAACTGTAAGGGAGCTACTAATAATCTATATAAAACCACATGCCAAAAATGTGGAGTCTGATGTATACGCCACATCGAGAGGACCCAATACACCCTGCCACAGGTATATAGAGGCATGTTGGCGTAATCACTAAAATGATGCCTATAGAGGGGACTTACATCCTACGAGTCACGTAGTTCTGGGACTTGAGGTTGACTGACCCTAGTCCACTCGGTATTAAGTTGACCATATGATTAAGTAATTAACACTTTATGAATGACATACTGTAATACTGGATAACTCAAAACTGACATGCAAACTAAGAATGCAACATTTATATACTGATAATAATGCATTCAAAATCTGTGGCATGTTTATATATAACTGAATTTACTGACCTAGCATGTGTAATTCATGAACTAAAGAAACTACATAGCTAGGGTTCTGAGTTTATTTATGAATCTGGGCAAAACATTATTAAAACGATATAATATGATTTAGATCATTCTAACAGCTAAACACCCAACAATTCTAACATTCAAGAATAATAAGGGAATCAAGAATCTGACTGAAAACTAGGGACCTAATGGGTGAAAGGAACCCACTAGTGAAATCTCACATACGTGGTAACGAATTCCACAGAGAAATCTTTCAATTTTGGGGCTGGAATTGATGGAATCTTGCTACGTTATTGAACTAGTGTTTGGTCGCCTATTTCTTTCCTCTACGCTCCAAATTCCTATGTTTTGGTGAATGATCTGACTTGGGTAAGTTGTAATTATGTTTCTAGGCTAAAACTAACCAAAACTACGTAGTTTAGGGGTTCAACGCATAAGGAATAGATTGAAAGACCCCTGCCTTAACTGTTGTTGGGACCAACCAACGGACCTACTCCATGGATCGTGGTCCCACCTACGGTCTGTCCTGGTCATTCATCGATTGGTTTCAGAGAATCAGATCTGCGAACCACGATTCACAGACCTGGTCCATGGAATATGGTCCCACCTATGGTTCGTAGGTCGTAGTTGTGGGTCTGAGTTTTTTAGGGACCTCGATCCACGGACATGGTCCACGAACCGTGGTCCCACCAATGGTTTGTTGGTCCTGGTCGTGGGTCGACCCTTAGAGGAATTTTTGGGACTCTTTCTGGAGAGGGCTACAGTGACCATCCATGAACCACCAGCACGAACCGTAGGTCCTACGGTCCATAGGTGGTGCCCGTCGGTGGCACATGTAGCTTCTGAAATCTGCAATTTGGTCTATTTTTGGATACGGGGTGTTACTGTTTAACTCCACAATGTCATCAATCTACCATAATATGAGATATTTACAGACTTTGGAGCATTGTCTCTTGAACTTGCTTAACTTTTGGTTTTTGGAATGACCATAACACCGCTATTTTGTGTTTCTAGGTACTCTTCACTTTGTTTTGTTCCAAACCGATACCCATTATATAAATCATACTTATTAAATCTTTTCGCAATGTAACTCGGCCTTTTTGCAAGAACTTTAATATTCTTTAAGAAATCAGATGTGACCTCTAACTCTTTTACCTAACCAAATATAAAGATACAACTATAAATTTGGATATAAGGATGAGTAAAATAAATAAGGTAACAGATAATCTAGTCATACTACTTGCTTTATCCTTGAACCACTCTCTAAATGTATCAAAATGCATACGATCAAGTTAATGTTGTGTCAAAGGGCGCTTACAATGTGATCTCTTGATTTGAGCAATATGTTCTCTGTTCATGTGATTCATATATATCAATTTTCTTATCAAATGAAGTAATACACACTTAATCAACTGTTACGACCTAAGGGTACCCCCTAGATGTAACATGGGGTACTTGACCCCGAAGGGGTCTCATACAAGCCCTTAGCATATCATAACATAAGATAATAGAAAAGTGTAGAAAATTTTAAAACTTTATCCATACACACAAAGTCTTTATAAATTGCAAGCGGAAGTCTGTCCTACACTTTTGTCTCAAACCATCTAATACAAATTTAGAATTAAACTTTTGGGACACAACCCATACAATAGTTTCAACATGAAAATATAAGACATAAAGGAACTAGTGGATTTTGTCCTCGAAGCTATGAGGACTCACCAAAATCTTCAACTCCTTTGCTCCTTCTAGAAACTTATCTCCGAGAATAGAACATAATCTCCAAACCCTACATTTGATGAGAATGTAGGCACATTATCCGTTAGTACAAAATGTACTAAATATGTTAGCAAGCATAATCATAAGAGCATAAGACAAAGGTTAGTCAATATAAGACATAATCCATAATCCATAATCATATGAAATACTTCATAAACATAGACTACAAGCATAAGAGACAATATCATAATAATAAGCAAAGTCTCCAACATAAGCATCATATAAGCATTATTCAACTCTTTAGTCATCTACAGCATAATAGAACTACTCTCAAGTAACCTAAAAACATACATGTGCAATGCATGAATAACATCGCATAATACCACCTAAGCCAAGTATCCCTTTTTGGTCATCTTAAGCATAGTTTATATATATGGTCAAGTCTTTAATCTTTTCTACCATAAGGGCTCCATACTCCTAAGTAACCTCAAAGCACACTTGTGCAATGCATGAAAGGCATCCCATACTACCCTTCACACTAAGCATAACCTTGAAGTCATCCTAGTGATACTTACCCTCATTTGGTCTCATTATTAGCTTACTTCATATACACAAGGGAACTATCACCTTTAGTCAATCATATCATGGAAGCAAATTATAGAAACAACCCAAGCTAAGTCTATACTATATAAGATAACACTTCATAAGTAGCTTCAAGTTATACTTGTGAAATGTATGAATAGAATTCCATGCTACTATCAACACTAAGTACCACTTTAGGTTATCATACGTACTCACTAGTTGGGGATTAGTTCCTCTTTACTACTTTCCATTATTCATTTAAGGTACTTCTCTATTTAGTACAAGGCAAGTCATAACACAAGAATGAATTTATTTCTCAATTCAAGGCTACCAGAGAATAGCACCCTAATTGGCTAGACCATGCTATCATCTTGCTAACATAACTATATTAATCTAAACTAACAACCTTGGAAGGCACATTATCATGCAAGTCCAAGCTATTATAGGAAGGGTACAAATGTTCCATCCTAGCTACCATGAAATAGTCTTAGACCAACTAACTCATGCTACCATTACAAGCACACTATGATGCTAATGTAAGCTACCCTTAGGATAGTATGATTCTCAATCCTAAGCTACCCTTAAGAGAGTATATGTCCTCAATCCTAAGCTACCATGACTACTCCTAACTCAAGCTACCCTCGAAATGAATGTTACAATGCTAAGTCAAGCTATCCTTAGAAGAATGTAGATCCTCAATCTTAAGCTATCTGTAGGAGAGTATAAGTCTTCAATCCTAAGCTACTATAAAATGGTCTTGGCCAAACAAAGTCATGCTATCATGAAGGCATCTTAATAATGCTAGTTCAAGCTACCCTTAGGAGAGTATAGATCCTCAATCCTAGGCTACCATGACTATCCCTAACTCAAGCTACCCTTGACATGCATCGTACAATGCTAAGTCAAGCTACCCTTAGGATGGTGTAGATCCTCAATCCTAAGATATCCTTAGGAGAGTAAGATTACTCAATCCTAAGTTATCAATCTTGGTCTTGTCTTACCAAGTAAAGCTATACATGAAGGGAACATATGTCACAATTTCAAGCTATTCTAGACTAACAAGCTTTGATTCAGTTTAGGTTATTAAGCCAACCTATTATTATTCTTTGTCAGAGAACCTTGGATCTCCTAGCATATTTATGCCTAAGTGTGTAAATGAGAAACAATACATAGCTTGATCACCTCTTATTAGCTTTACCACCAAAGCCATAACATTGATGACTATAAGCCTTATTCTCGAGCTTTATTTCTTACTACCTTCATTATACCTAGATTTGAAGGTATTCTAATCACATTCTTCATTAGTAGGTGATTCTAGTCATAATTGATCATAAAGGTTCAATTTCAACTTTACTAGTTATTGTCCTTCATATTCAATAAAGTCTAGTTCAATTCATGATTATATGCTCCTAACCTTGAACAATTACTACACATGACATTGATTTTAGAAGATCACCTATAAACCTTCAATTTCACCTTTCATGGCATAAACCCACACCATATCAAATTCATCAATTAAACTAGGGTTAACCATAGAAATCACATAAATTCATCACAATATCATAATTCAATGCTAATTCTCTCATAATTAGGGATTATTTACTAGATTGGAATCATACCTAAACACTACCCACAATGTAGGAAGAAACCCTAGTTATTGTTGGGTTTTGACTTCACAATCGGGGGAAAACCTAGGGGCCTCTATGGGTGGAAGAACCCATAGTTGATTAAGATAAAATACCTTAATTAAAAGCCCTAACCAAGCTTGAAACAATGGAGGAAATCTGCCCTACTTCCTTCTCTTCTTCTTCTTCACTTCTAGAGAGAGAATTATTTAGAGAGAATTTGGGGTCTTGGAAGAATGAATTAATTCCCTTAGTTTAGGGGTCTATTAGGCTTATATAGGTGTTTTAATAACTAACTAACCAACCTCACTTAACCCCTAAATAATTACAAATTAACCCCTAAGCCCCTAACTTAAAACACTTTACTAAAAATCTGCCTCAACCCACGGGCCGTGGGGGGTCTACGGACCTTACTGGTCCTTCGTGGGTAAAGTACTAGAGCTAAAAGTTGCAAGCAAGAGAAGGCCTTGACCCACTAACCCAACCCATGGGGCGTGGGTTCATGTACTGGCCGTAGATGGCTTCGTAGGGGACTGGTTTTTTGACAGCTTTTGGAGCTATTTTGAGGTCCTCCTCAAGGACCCCTTGGGTGGTCCTTGGGGGGTCGTACCTTGACTGCCTAACCCTAAAACCCCCATTCTAAGTGCGGGAATCATTTTTATGACTTTAACCCTCATACCAAACTCTAAAACCCTAACACAAGGCTCTAGAACTCTCTAGTTTAGTTCACTAGTTTTCGGGGTATTACAATATCACCCCCTTGGGGTCATTCATCCTCGAATGACGGTTCTAAACACTTCTTGAGGTCACAAATCTAAACTAGCTTCCCATCATGCATGCACTACATCTAAATGCACACAACCAAGGATGAAAACTTCAATTCCAAGCCAAACACATTCAGTGCAACACAAGGGAGTAGGGACTACTTCTACCAACCCAAAATACATGAAATTCTATATCTACTCATTTTCAAGGAGGAACTAAAACCTCCTAGCTAAAACATGCTCAACACACCCTCATGGAGCCTAAATGCAAATTACTCTCAAAAAGCATTTATTTAAGGAGGAATCTTTCAACTCCAAACTAAGGTATGCTCATTAACTCATCTCATGAACTCTATATGAAACTCTACTCAAATGCACTACAACATGAGGCAAAACAATGAACATAGGTCATTTCTAACAATCCCTAAGCATTTTCATGAACATGCATATTAGGAAATCATGGCAACACACAAATCACCCATGGCTTCATATAAAAGCAAATCAAGTGGGACTTATCATCTCAAGATCTTAAATGCTAAAGGAGGAATACAAGGAAAAAGGATGAGGATATTGGTACTTCTCATTGGCCCTAGGCCTCCCAAGTGGCACGCTCAACTAAACCCTTAACTCCTTAACATTTTATGGAACAACTTTCTTGTTCTTCTATTTCTTAACTTGTCGGTCCAAGATCTCTACCGGTACTTCTAATTTAGAGAGGTTCTCATTAGAAACTCTAGCTCACAAGCAACCCTACAAACACTACTCAAGATATCATTTGAGCCTACCATGCTGGGACTAAACTTCTCATACTCACTACACCTCTCAAAGTGAGAATTATAAGCAAACCTAACTCATGAATATCAAGGACAGTCAACGTCCTTGCTATCTAAGCACATTATCTCCCCCTGGGAATAAGCCTATACAAACTCTTTTAAACATCCTTCCTTTCAACTCTCAGGTCGGAATAAGTAATCACTAAGCTTTTACATCCATCACACAAGATGATTCTAAACCATGGTCTATTAAACTTCTACCCTTCTTAGAGTAGTCTACTCACTCAACCATCTAGGCATTACTATAACACCCTATTCATCAAATCTATCAACATACCTCAAAACTCATCATGACTAAGCCGAGTTCTACTATCAGCTAAACATAACAATAATGCAACCTATTCATACTAAAAACAACATCACCATCTATCATCTCAAATCTATAAAGTCACAGAGCCATAATTGGTATCACAACCAACCTTTTCTCCCTCGCTCCTTATAGTATAATTCCTTCGAGTAGTCATATCCCAAAGACCATCGGATAAAGGAATAGGAGAGAGACCTTATAGAGTTAATCTCTATGGCACGACTTAGAGAATGAAAAAGTGAGATTTCCTAAGCATCCAATAGCCTCCTATTCATAAATGTGGCGCGCTTCACATTTATGAACAAGACTCTACAAGACATGGTTTGAGACAATAGTAGAACCATTATAAACATTGCGCTCTAATTACCAAGTTTTTCACGACCCAGGGGTACACCCTAGATGTAACATGGTATACTTAACCCCGAAGGTGTCTCATATAAGCCCTTAGCATATCATAACATAAGATAATAGAAAAGTGCAAATTTTTTTAAAACTTATCCATACAATCAAAATCTTTATAAAATGCAAGCGGAGGTCATTACTACACTTTTGTCTCAAACCATCTAATATAACTTTAGAATAAAACTTTTGGGACATAGCCCATCCAATAGTCTCAACATGAAAATAAAAGACATGAAGGAACTAGTGGATTTTGTCCTCGAAGCTATAAGGACTCACCAAAATCTTCAACTCCTTTGCTCCTTCTAGAAACTTATCTCCGATAATAAAACTCAATCTCCAAACCCTACATTTGATGAGAGTGTAGGAAAAGTATGATTTGGTACAAAATGTACTAAATATGTTAGCTAGCATAATCATGATAGCATAAGACAAGGGTTAGCCAATATAAGACATAATCCACAATCATATGAAATACTTCATGAAACATAAACTACAAGCATAAGAGACAATATCATAATAATAAGCAAAGTCTCGAACATAAGGATCATATAAGCATTATTCAACTCTTTAGTCATCTATACCATAATAGAATTACTCTCAAGTGACCTAAAAGCACACATGTACAATGCATGAATTACATCCCATAATACCACCCAAGCCAAGTATCCCTTTTTGGTCATCTTAATCATAGTTTATATACATGGTCAAGTCTTTAAGATTTTATAGCATAAGGGCTCCATACTCCTAAGTAACCTCAAAGCACACTTGTGCAATGCATGAAAGGCATCCTATACTACCATTCATACTAAGCATAACCTTGAAGTCATCCTAGTCATACTTACCCACCTTTGCTCTCATTATTAGTAATTCATATAGGCAAGGTAACTATCACCTTTAGTCAATCATATCATTGAAGGCCATTATAGCAACCAAAGCTAAGTCTATACTATATAAGAGAACACTTCATAAGTCGCTTCAAGTCATACTTGTGAACTGCATGAATAGCATCCCATACTACTATCCACATTAAGTACCATTGTAGGTTGTCATACATACTCACTAGTTGGGGACTAGTCTCTCTGTGCTATTTGCCATTAGTCATTTAAGGTATTTCTCTTTTTAGTAAAAGGCAAGTCACAACACATGAAAGAATTTTATTTCTCAATTCAAGGCTACAAAGGAATAAGACCCTAATAGGCTAGACCCTGCTATCATCTTGCTAACATAACCATATTAAGCTAAACTAATTACCTTGGAAGGCACACTATCATGCAAGACCAATCTATTTTAGGAAGGGTACAAATGTTGCATCCTAGCTACCATGAAATAGTCTTAGACCAACTAAGTCAATTTACCCTTGCAGGAACACTATGATGCTAATGTAAGCTACCCTTATGAGAGTATGATTCTTAATCCTAAGCTACCCTTAGGAGAGTATATGTCCTTAATCCTAAGCTACAACGACTACTCCTAACTCAAGCTACTCTTGTAATGCATCTTACAATGCTAAGTCAAGCTACCCTTAGGAGAGTGTAGATCTTTAATCCTAAGCTACCATTGGGAGAGTATAAGTCCTCAATCCTAAGCTACTATGAAATGGTCTTGGCCAAACAAAGGCATGCTAGCATGAAGACATCCTAATAATGCTAGTTCAAGCTACACTTAGGAGAGTATACATCCTTAATACTAGGCTACCATGACTATCCCTAACTCAAGCTACCCTTGGCATGTATCTTACAATGCTAAGTCAAGATACCCTTAGGAGAGTGTAGATCCTCAATCCTAAGCTATCCTTAGGAGAGTATAAGTCCTCAATCCTAAGCTACCATGAAATTGTCTGGGCCAAACCAGGTCATGCTATCATGAAAACATCCTAATAATGCTAGTTCAAGCTACCCTTAGGAGAGTATAGATCCTCAATCCTAGGCTACCATGACTATCCTTAACTCAAGCTACCCTTGACATGCATCTTACAAAGATAAGTCAAGATACCCTTAGAAGAGTGTAGATCCTCAATCCTAAACTATCCTTAGGAGTGTAAGATTCCTCAATCCTAAGCTATCGATCTTGGTCTTGTCTTACCAAGTCAAGCTATACATGAAGGGAACATATGTCACAACTTCAAGCTATTCTTGACTACTAAGCTTTGATTCACTTTAGGTTATTAAGCCAACCTATAATCATTCTATGTGCGAGAACCTTAGATATCCTAGAATATTTCTACCTAAGTGTGTAAATGAGAAACAATACACAACAAGATCACCTCATATTAGCTTTACCCCCAAAGCCCTAACATTGATGACTACAAGCCTTATTCTAAAGGTTCAAGTATCTTTATTATACCTAGATTTCAAGGTATTCTAATCACATTCTTCATTAATAGGTGTTTCTAGTCATAATTGATCATAAAAGTTCAATTTCAAATTTATTAGTTATGATCCTTCATATTCAATAAAGTCTAGTTCGATTCATGATTATATGTTCTTAACCTTGAATAATTACTACACATGACAATGATTTTAGAAGATCACCTATGAACCTTCAATTTCACCTTTCATGACATAAACCCACACAATGTCAAATTCATCAATTAGACTAGGGTTAACCATAAAAATCACATAAATTCATCATAATATCATAATTCAATGCTAATTTATTCATAATTAGGTATTATCCACTAGATTTGAATCATACCTAAACACTACCCAAAATCTAGGAAGAAACCCTAGCTAGAGTTGCGTTTTGACTTCACAATTGGGGGAAAACCTAGGGGGCTCTATGGGTAGAAGAACTCATAGATGATTAAGCTAACATACCTTAATTCAAATCCCTAAGTAAGATTGAAACAATGGAGGAAATCTGCCATACTTCCTTCTATTCTTCTTCTTCTTCTTCACTTGTAGAGAGAGAATTACATCCCACCTTCAAGGCGTGATTAATGCGTGTTAAACCTCTCTCTTGAAAAAGAGCATTTTTTGGTGCAGCCTTAGCTCCACAAATTTTGCATTCATTGATATCCTTACTAGCAAACTCTTTTCTGAAAAACATACAATCATTGAGACAAGCATGAATCTTTTTATACTTTATGCCCAAACCTTCAACTATCTTTTTGGTCTCATAGAAAGAAGAAGGTAATGTTTCCCGTTCTGGAAACACATCCTTCAATAGTCCAAGCAAAGAATCAAAAAATTCATTTGACCATTTGTACATGCATTTTGTACAATAGATAAGTAGCAAAAAGAACAATTTGCTAAAATTCTTACATCCAGGATATAGTTTTTCATTTGCCTCTTTCATGAGTCGTTCAAATTTATCAATCTCTGGATGAGATTAATTTCCTGACGTATGTGTAGCATTTTCCTATAGGTTTGGCTCCATATTGACCCTTTAATTGACATCAATATCAATGGATTGTGTACAACCTCCAAAGGCATCATGTATTATGCCTCTCATATCATCACCTCTTAAAGTTGACTGACTGCAATTAGTTACTTGAGTATTATTTGATCTATTTAGAAACTCTCCTAACAAAATAAAGTATCATATGATGGAAAAGTACCATTAAAACAAGATGATCATATGGTGTGTCCCAATTCACTTGATGAAAAATCACACATTTTGTACAGGGATACGCAATTTTGTCTCCATCTTGTTTTTTAGAAAATACTTGACTTTATCCAAGTATTCTTTACTAACTCTGTCACAATACATGTACTTTGTATTTCTAAAATTGTATATTCTTTCGTTCAAAAATTACTGTAAGAACTAAACACACGTTAGTAAAAAATGGTGGAAGTAATCAATATGCAATTGCGTAACTCAGAAGATGTCATTTTAAAAATTTAAATTATCAAACAGAAAATTTATACTAATTAAATCCAAATAATGAGTTAGTTCAACATGCATGGAAAAGATAAAAGTCTTTCATTAAACATTTCCTTCCCAAGGCACGCTAAAATATAAAATTGTGCCCATAAATGTATCATAGTTTAAACAAAGAACAATTTTAAAAACATTTAGCTATTGTAAATAAACTTTTATGGAAGTTATGTTTGAAGAAGGATAGGCTATAAATTCAATATAAACATGCTTGCAACATCAAAGATAAGAATATATGGAATATCATCCCAAGACAAGCTTAATGGACTGTTATTACAATTCTAGAAGCTAAGGATTACATCACTGCTAGTGCATTTACTTATGAGTAGGTGATACATATTAATAACTTCTCTATCGGGTCTATTTACATGAGAATGATATGGAATCTTTCCAAAGGTTCCATGGAGAAAACTTGTCTATAAAAATCTTAGATATCCTAACTGGCTTATACGCTGAGGTTAGCAATACACTTAAGGATTACATAAACGACTCAAATGGGGTGCACAAACAGACCAGATTATGTGTTATCTATCACGAACTTGAGATAGTTGAGCACCTTTTCTTTAAGTGCCTCTTAGATAGTATCATTTGTTCTTGTCTTTTCTAAGATGCCTTAGGGTTTCCCAATTGTCTATGGGCTGGCCGGATGAGGTTAGTTGGGAATTACAAAATGCTAGAAGAAGTTCTGTATAAGCTGAAAAAATAATTATATTACTAACATATTGTGTCTACCATTTATTGTTAGAAAGGGATAATCAAGTTAAAGCTTGTAAAGTAAAGACTATTCTATGAAGGGTTGCTCAAAATATTCATGTTCGAGAAGAAGTTGCAGAACCTACATGCAGTTTTGTAGTAGCTCCTACTTTCAGATTTAAGCATTTAATAGTTTAAGTACTCAAAAGATTTTGATTGTAATACACTTAAGGCTTACGTAGATTGCTAAAGTGGGGGTGTACAAACTAACCTAATTGTGATCTGATTGTATGTGATGTAGTAGAAACCTGAGACAATCGAGAACCTTTTCTGAAAGTTCCAATTTACTTCTATCATTTGGTCTCAACTTCTGTGATGCCTAACGGTATATCGAATGTCTATGGGATGGTCTGCTGAGGTTAGTTGTGCTATAAAAAAAATTCTTTAAGCAGTTCTAGTTAAGTTGAAATGTTAATTATCTTACTAGCAGATTGTATCTATCATTTATAGTTAGAAAGAAACCATTAAGGTATAGCTTGCATAGTTAAGAATATTCTAAGAAAGGTTGTTCAATATATTCATATACAAGGAGAAATTACAGACACTACATATGATTTTGTAGCTCCTACTTACAGATTTAAGCTTCTGACTGTTCAAGTATTCAAAGCTTCTGATTACGATACACTTAAGGCTTACGTAGGCAGCTGAAATGGGGAGTACAAAGTGACATAATTGTGTGTTATGTAGAAGGAACTTGATAATATTAAGCACGTTTTCATTAAGTGTTGATTTACTGCTATTGTTTGGTCTCAAGTTCTAAGATGCCTAAGGGTTTGTTGAATATATATGGGCTAATCTGTTGACGTTAGTTGGGCTTTACAAAATGCTAGAAATAGTTCTAGTTAAGCTGCAATATTCATGATATTACAAGCAGTGATACAACTGTACAAAAATAAAACATTGAAATAGAGACACGACATCAAAAGACATGGACAAAACAGAGTATGATACAACTTCATTTCCCTTCTCGTTGTAAGCGACAAAAGCACTCACTTTTAAGAACGTTACTCAAGAGTTTGCCAAAAATAGTAATAGCATTTGGATAGAAGTGTAGCTATATTCTATGTTTCTTAGCTCAAACTGAATCTCGATCACTTTCTTCATCCCAATGAACTTTCTATTTAATTTTAACACTCAAAACATATTCTCACTTCAAAATATAATTTTAAGCTCTATTCGCAAGAATGTAACTCAAGTCATAAATTCCTTCTAACAATTCCATCAAGTAGATGAGAATGAAAAAATAGAGAAACTTGCAGATAGTAAGGTGAAAAACCAAATTGTAGCAGCTAGCTTGCGCTACAGAAAAACAGAGAAAAGACTAAGAATACAAGAGAAAAAGATCTGAAAATATTACCTTGCACTTGCTTAAAAGAGTGTCGCAGGAAGAAAAGTGAAACAAAGGGAAATGTTTGGAAAGAAGTCATAATGTTTTTTATATTGAATTTTTTTTAAAGAAAACCTAGTTACTGTCTCTATTGGGAAAGCTGCTTTTCACATTTCTAGAACTGAAGCGCTCGCTCTTGCACTATAGCCTTGCCTCCCTACAAAAGAGTGATATAGCTTCTCTTTGATTTTATCTTTAAGAGATGAAGCATCCACTTTTAACAACACCGCTCAAGATTAAACCAAAAACAGTTTAATAGCTACTGGATATAAGTTTAGCTAAACTTTCATGTACATTTTTCTTAAAATCTTGAGCAACAAACCTATCTTCTAAATTTTAAGATCAAATTGAATCCAATTCCCTTTCCTCAACCCAATGAATCTTTTATTGAATTTTGACACTCAAAACATGTTCTGATATCAAAATATTATTTTCAGTTCTAGTCCCTAGAATGTAACTCAAGTTAGAAACTACTTACAACAACTCCAGCAGGAAGAAGAGAAGACAAAAGACAGAAAAAATATAGACTGCAGATTGAAAAAACAATTGTAGCAAGTAAGCTCGCAGTAGAGAAACAGAGAAAAGAATAAGAGAAGAAGAGAAGAAGAAGAATGTGTCACGACCCAGACCGTCGTGATTGACACCAACACAAACCCTCCAGTGGGAGAACCATTACTACAACCCAAACAAACAAATTTTATGAAAACTAAGACATTTAAATATACGGAAGCAGGTTTAAATGACTATAAAAATGGAGTCCCCATGAACTCCAATGTTTTAACAAACAACTAACCAAACTAATGCATAAAATTGAACCCCTAGAACCTGAAAATCATTGTACCCAAACTCTACTAACGACAAGTCTAAGAACAAGGGGTACAACCCAGAAACTAAACAACACAGTGGACTTAAACAAGAAAGATCCATGATAGCTTGAAAGAACCGGCTCATCCTTGAATCCGATCATGCTCAATAGTCACCTAGCTGAGGTCTATCAATAGCTGCCTGAAGATGCCCTGTACTCAACAAAGAACAAGCTAGTGCAGTATCAGTGCACAACCACAGTGTACTGGTAGGATCACGCGGCTATCCCAATAAGTGTTACATACATTAGTCAATACAACAATATAATCACATGCACATATCGAACATATACAATATCATCAACATATATGAACAATGAACAACTTCACGATTCTCACATATCACAGTTATATCAATTTAGAGCAACATACCGTCTTCCAATATCAATCGTCATTAGATATGAACGAACTCATCACAAGTTGATACACAACAAAATTCAATGGTCCTCTAATGGTACCCAATTCAATAGTCCTCTCATGGAACCCACACCCAAACTGTTAGCATACGGGAACGTGGTACCCGATCCAATGTTTATGCTGAAACGTGGCAATCGATCCCATATTTATGCTGGAACGTGGCAACCAATCCCATATTTATGCCGAAACGTGGAAACCGATCCCAGTTAGTGTGTCGGATCGTGACACCCTCCCACCCATTCAACAAACCACAATCACAATCACAATGTATATTCTCACAATCATACAACAAGAGGTGATTCATGGCATACAATTATTCAATTATCCTCATTTACGATTAGGGTGATCAATAATGCAACCTCCGCATACATACATGCATTATAATGAAGAAATTACAAACATATATCATAACAACATGAAATCACAATCATCACCTACTTCGAAACAAGCTTGAAACCCTAAAAAACTTGATCCTTCCCTTTTCGGATTCGTTCCGCTTGTTCTTGGTCTACAAACAATCAATATAATACGGGAATCAATAAACAATCACTAATTATCCGAATTACTAACAATTCTATGAACCCTATATCAAACACATGATCACAATTATCCAAATTAAGGTTGTTTCCATCATTGAATCTATAACAAAACCCTCCCCCCATCAATATTCACCTATTCTATTACGTTCTACGGATCGAAAATGGATTCGGGAAGTGAAAAGTATACTTTTAGCCTCAAGAATGGTGGAAAATGAGTAGGAGTTTCCTAGGGTTCGTTCTTTAGCTATAAAGGTCAAAAAGTGAATAATAAGGTCGTTTAGGGGTTTATTAACGACCTTAAGTCGCGTCGAGCCAGCCACAACGGCCCTCATCCCGCCACAGCGGCCCCACCAGAGCGACCGAAATCCCCTCCAAGGTGGGTTGCACGAAACAGAGAGCTATTTAAAGAAATCCAAATTCCCCATGTCACAACACACCTCGAACCCACGACGCTCAGAAAATACCCCTCACGCTAAGATTGATTTCGAGAGTTCTACTCGCCCGAATTCAATTTCGTAAAGTCGTACGGGTTCCTTAACGAGTTACCTAACCACTCATGTAATCAAAATCATAAATAAATCACCCAATCATTACTAGATTTCCCTACACCTTAAAGACTCCGATTTTGTCCAAATCTGGATTAGGCTTGGAAATCCCCAGTTACTACCTAAAAGTTTTCTGACCCTAATTGTTTCCCTATTGGCTTTTCTATAACGACGGAATCAGGTCATTACAATAGATACCAATTTACCCATCACTCGTCCACGAGTGATCAACTAGGAAAGACTATTTGAAGTAAGGGTAGAGTAGTATCTAAATCGTCGAATTACTAGGGATACTTGGCTCGCATGTCCTTAGCTTCCAAACATTGCGATCAATAATTTCAACCGGTTCTTCCTCATATAGAAAGTCTTGTTTAACAAAACTATGTCTCACTATATAAGAATATCTTTGTCCCTAAACCAACCAATTGAATACTTACACATCCTCCAATATAATGCCTCAATGAAGTCATCACAATACTCGAGTTATAATTATTGTTGTCTGCACGCTTAACTAACAACAAAGCTATTCCTAATTACCACCAAAGTTGACCATACACATGTCTGCAACATGTTATCAGGGACCTTGACACAATCATCCAGACGAATCCTTTAGCACTTAAGCATGATAAAATTCCAAGTCAATACTCGCTACAAATAGAAGTGAACCTGAACCAAGCAACACACACTCATAATACCCAACAATCATAGTTTTTCACAACATCTCCATCCTATAACATAAATTCCCATGAGCATAAGTCATAACTAATTTGATCTTTAGAAATCAGATACTCATCGAGGGATATGTCCAAGCATACATCCCCTCCAATAACTCTATCGAAATGCTAGATTTAGTAATTGTAGATTACCTCTGAAGAATAGTAGAATTGGACCCAATGATCCCCACATTCAACCACACATAATCGATACATGACCTCGACGATTAGAGGAATATTAAGATTGCCGGACAACCACAAATACACATGATAGCTCTTCTATAAATTTTCATTAGAAAGGTGGTACATGTAGAACCACTAAAATACTTTAACAACTCCAAGACAACACCAATTATGTCATTCGAAATAACCAAATCTTCCCAATCTTCCCACCCAACCAAGAGAACATCACAGGATTTGGTACCCCTAATCTACCACTAGGGATCCACCCACAAAAGTGGAAACACACTAGAGCATAGCTAGTGAATCACACTTACAATACTAACAATCATCATACCCACTCCGACCATTTACCTTATTATAAACTAACACTTTTAAAAATGAAACCGTTCTTAGGTACTTAACAATCAAAAGTAGTAAACTTAAGACTCAACCCAGGTGTAAGTCCTTTCAAATGCTCAATACCGGATACAATTGATCATCTCTCACCTTGCCAATTCTTACATTGACAAAATACATCACCACAAATTTAGACTCACAATGAAAAATTTGAATTGTAATTTCCACCATATAACACAATCTCTTCACTATAAACATTAGCTTGTACCTTGAAGATTTTTATGAATTCATGGATCCTCGTTTGTCATTGATCGCATCTCCATCAATCTTACCATATATTTTGCTAAAATTTCAATCACACTGATTACTAGACTCAAAAACAAAACCAAGCACTTGTCATCACACTCAAACCAATGTCTGCACACTCCTTTCTCAAGTCTTTTTCAATAGTTTTTAACCAATCTGACGGACTTGTGACACTATTACCATAGCCATAACAAAATGAATGAAATCACGCCTCTCTGAACCCAATTAAAATATTCTTGCTCTCGCCCCTCTCTAAAGTCTGTACTACTTTCTACTATATTTTCCTTCATTATAACTCTAGCTCTTTAACATTCTATTCGAGTGGTGTCCTACCATCTCTTATAACTTTTCATACAACCACATTACTCATTAAATATTAGAAAACCACAACCTTAGGTACTCGCAAGTCGTAATTACTATACACAATTCACTTAACCAATAATTTTATTATATAATTGAATCCCGTCACAATCCATCATGACTCTTATTACCATTACGCTCTGTCATCCTTGACTATCACTATGAAGTCAACCTTTTCTTCAACACAACACCTTAAACTCAGGTATACTCATCAAATGCAAAGGCCTAACCCAATTTATATGCACTTTCTTACTAAAATACTTAAATTTACTTCACCCAAGCATACTCAATGGGACCTACCTTATCCATATGCTTGTCATGCCGATATCAATCCACACTTTTATGGCTTAAGATGAAATCGTCAGTCATCATACTACCCTCATTCTTCTTAACAATCAAGACAGGACGACCCTACGGGGAAGCACTAGGACGGATGAAACCTTTATCAAGAATCCCTTGGGTTTGAGCTTTAAGATCTCTCAAATCTTACACCACCGGAATAGACACAATAAAGGGAGACTCAACCTCAACATCCCAAACATGAGCCAAATAAGCCGAACAACCCTGCCCCACCAATTTCCTAGCCCGAATGGAAGATATGATATTAGCTAGCTTAGGCTTGTACACCCCTTCCCACTCTAATATTTCCCTACCGGGGATATCTAGAGTTACCGACTTAGTATTACAAGTAAGACCGGTATAATAGGGAGACAACCAAGTCATGCCTAAGATTATATCAAGTCATTCATATCTAGCATAACCAAATCAACCCAAATCTAAAAATCCATAACCACAATAAGACAACACGATACATATGGGTGACTATAACTGACTCTCCAACTGGATAGAAACATGGATGGGGGCATCAAGTATATCACAAACCATATCAAATCTCAAGGCAATTCAACTGACACATACAAATAAGTAGAACCCGGATCAAACAAAACAATAGCCATCTGGGTACAAACAAAAGTAGTTCATGTGACCACTGCATCACACCCTCAAACTCGGTCTTACATAAAAATCATAAAACTTAGCCCTGTCCTCTTGACGGGTAACCTCCTCGTATGGCTGCACTACTTCTCTACTTGTATTACCATTTCCCAGGCCTCCACGACCTCACTAATTTCCTCATCATATGCTAAGTTCTCCATAATTTTAACACACCTTATAACTTATATTCAATTGTTTAACACTGAATTAGATCGCGGGGAATAGTTCGGGTATGATTCGGGGTCGATAATTATGACTAGGGGAAAACAGAGAAAATAGGGCTGAGATTCGGTCTCGCCCTGTTCTGCTCTGGCGGGAGAAATCCTGCACTGGCGATCTCACCTTGGCGGGAAAAATCCCGCCCCAGCGGCCATAACAAAAATCGAATCCCTGCCAATAATTTTTTTGGGGTTGTTTTCTTTTCCAATTTACCCCAAAGGTTCCAAGCCATAACACATGCATTTTTAGAGTACTCAATCCCCTTAGCAAGGATAATCGTTGCTTACCCCGAGTCAATGCAAAGATACACGCTCCAAAATCCCTTTACGTTACTTCAACACTACCATACACATATCCCCAGGATACACCCAGACTCTCACACGATTATCAGTTGGTCGCAATGCACGTCCAAATTTCTCACTTACGAACCACATCGTAATTTATCTAGACCCTTGTACCTAATCTCGTGATGACTTTCTTTTCATAATAAGTTTCATGACACTCAAGCAGTTACGACATATAGACAAGTCCAAATTCTCTAATTAGTTCATTCCATAGACGACCATTGCTGATAATCTATGCCTTATATGGCCCCTAAGGCCCGATACTAGTTGGAACCTTCTCAGTTCCAATTAACTTGCTTGTGTCCCTTCAGCCGGGACTACGACGTCTAGTTCACTTCGTTGAGATACCAATTGGAATCAGGAGATACCAATTGGACTCAACTCATACCACAAGCGACAATAGTAGCTAGCGAGCTCTACAAAACTGCTAATTTCAATCATAGAACTTGGTCGAACCCAATTCTTAACCACCTCAACCTTTAACTGATGGTAACCAGACCTTAAATCAATCTTAGATAAAATTGATGCACCTTGCAGTTGGTCAAAAAGGTGATCTATCGAGGTAATGGATACTTGTTCTGAATGGTGACCCTATTCAACTGTTGGTAGTTTATACTCATCCTCTCTTGCTAGTGATGGTGTTACCACTTTTGTTGATCTAGTTTGGGCCATAGAGTGAAGGAGGAAAAATACTAATTTGTATCACCCAGATACCAATTGGATTCAAGTCATAGCAGGAAGGAGTATAAATACGTGAGTTTTTCCTAAAGTCCTATAGTCTCTTGAATAAAAGTACGGACGTCATCGTACCGTTCCGTAAGACTCTACTAGACTCGTTTTGGTACAATGAGATCAATGAACCTAGGGCTCTGATACCAACTTTGTCAAGACCCAGACATTTTTTATTGGCACCCACACAAACCATCCGATGGGAGAACCATTACTACAACCCAAACAAACAAATTGTATCAAAACAAATGCATTTAAATATATGGAAGCAGGTTTAAATGACTATAAAAATGGAGTCCCTATAAAATCCAAGGTTCTAAGAAACAACTAACAAAACTAATCCAGAATATCCAACCCCTAAACCCTAAAAGTCATTGTACCAAAAATCTACTAACGACAAGTCTAAGAACAAGGGGTACAACCCCGAAACTAAACAACACAGTGGACTTAAACAATAAAGATCAATGGCAGCCTGAAAGAACTTGCTCACCATTGAATTCGATCACGCACCATAGTCACCTAGCTGAGGTCCATCAATAACCGCCTGAAGATGCCCTGTACTCAACAAAGAACAAGCAAGTGCAGTATTAGTACACAACCACAATGTACTGGTAGGATCACGCAGCTATCCCAATAAGTGTAACATACATTAGTCAATACAACAATATAATCACATGCACATATCAAACATCTACAATATCATCAACATATACGAAGAATAACCAACTTCACGACTCTCACATATCATAGTTATATCAATTTAGAGCAACATACCTGTAGTGACCCGAGAGCACCCCCTAGTCGTTACCGGCGTATTCTACCTTTAAGAGGTCTTATACAAGCCCTTAGCATTCATCATAGCATGCATCATAGAATAAAACACGGAAAAATTTAAAACTTTTACTTTGGAAGTTCAACTTTACTTCATATATGAAAATAGAATCTAGCTTCGTCACAATGTACCATCTAGACATAGAAGTATCGAAAATGGGACTTAGCCCTTACATCAATAAGAAGTCTAGAAATAGGAAAGTACAACATAGTCTTTCAACATAAGCAAAGAACTAAACATAGAAGCTAGATCATAGGGTCTTGTCCTGGGACTTGAGGACTCACCAACTTGGGGAAGCAACTCCAAGTGTCTTGAGAAGTAAGCTTGAATCCTCAACGGCCCGAACCTAAATGTTTGGGGAAAAAGGAGACAAAATGGGTTAGTACAACACACGTACTAAGTATGGCTACTATGCATAAAAACATTGAAACATGCATAAAGGGTCATTTTGGTCAAAACACACTTTTTACCAAGTAAATCCAATATGCACACAAAGTAAGCATCATAGTACAAACCAACAGAATATCATCCCAACACGTAGACAACCCAAGTAATACTAGTGCAATGCAAGGAATAGAATCCCATAACCCTATTCAAAACCAAGTATCACATTAAACAACCTACTTCATGCATACCTACATAAGATCATACTTCATCATAACTTACCATATTCATAATGATCATACATAACATAGCTTCAACATACATAAGTCGTAATCATCATAATCATAAGTGAGCACTACTACAACCATCTCTTAGGATACCACAAGTGCAATGTGTAAGAGAAGTCCCATACCCTCCCTTACACAATGAAAAAACCCTTAAGAAAGCCCTAGTAAGAGTTCACATCTTTCATACCTTCATTTAGTTTTACATTAAGGAGATATTGCCATAACCAGCATAGACCATGAGAGCTATATCGAATTCGGTGTTCTACTCCCACACCGAAAAGAGAGGGTTAACACTTGCCTAAGGTGTAACCATTCGTATATAGCTATCTAGGTGGATCCACTAAGCAAAGTCGTATGTGGGCACATAGTTAAGGGTCAAGGAGATTGCTCCTAGAAATCCTAACTTACTAAACATGGGGGATTTCCATCTCATGAGACAACACATACCGTGGGTAATCCGGACTTGCTAAACGTGAGGAAACCTATGTGGGGAGCCGGACTTACAAAACGTGAGACCACCATCTCATCTACATGCCCTTTCGGTGCTAACCATCTAATTCCCTTTTGTAATCATCTTTAGTCATTGCATAAGTTCACATTAGCCTTTACTAGACTCGTTTTAAAACATCTTATCATAATAGCTCATAGGTGTTCATTAGTGACAACAATCCTTTCCCTTAGAAACACTAGCAAGTGAGTAAACCTTTCACTTTACATTACACTATAATCATGATAACTACTTTTCAATCATATAACAATCATACCATCACATACATACATGCTTCATAGCTAATTCAAGTGTAGAGGGGTTAATGACGAGGAAACTATGTCATCAACACCACAACAACACATTAGGTATAACATCATTTCAATTTAAGTAATTAACCTTTCAAACTTGAGTTCAAAGGAGAACTAACCTTCATACCTTCTTGCCCTCTTTGGGGCATTCATACTTCAATTACCAACAATTCATAACCAATACATAATACAAGGTAATTCATGAAGTAATAACATCATGAACACCAATATAATCAATTGACATATTCCCTTCATAGCCTTCAAGGCTTTATTCAAAGACTCAACCCTAATTTCATAGAAATTATACATAACCTAGGGTAGAATCATCATACAAACATGAATTATATAACATCAACTTCAATTCATAGCCTTCAATCAATATCCAAAACAAACTAGGGTTAGAATTAGGAAAAGAAGGAGAAACATGGGTCTCATGGGGAATTCTTCAAGAAACCACAAATAAAACATAAATTCATTCAGTATTATTCATATAACATCAATCAAAGTAAGTTCATAACATCAATTTCACTTTAGAAAGAAGACCCACATTTTTGGATTGGAATTTTAGAAATTGGAGATTTTGAAACTCCTCTTGAAGGGGCCTTCTGGGGAAAGGAATCCCAAGAGTGATAAGAAACCATACCTTAGTTAATTCCTTGAGAACTGATGCGGAAAAATCAAAACCTTGGTGCCCTAGACGAACCTTGGTCTTCTTCTTCAATGGGGTTCTTAGTTGAGATAGTTTTGAGAATTTATGAGTTTAGTTGTGTGAGTTAAAGTCTTAGGGTTAGGGTCTTATAGTTAGGTTTAGAATGGTAATCAGTTAACTAACCACCCATCTTAACCCTTAATTAAATAACTAACTAAAACTAATACCCCTAAAATAAAAACTGAAAACTTAAAATTCCACGACTTACGACCCTCCACCTACGGACCATAGGTGGAGTTACAGACTGTGTTGGTCATCCGTCGTTTGGTACTGAGGCTCCCTTTTGGGGGGTTCTAGTCTCCCACCACTAAGTATGGGCTCACGGCCATGACATACGGTCCGTCGACCAGTCTACGGGCCGTGAGTCTTGGTCTCGTCGGTTGCTGCAGTTTTCACAGCTTTTGGGTCCATGTTTGGGTCCTTCTCAAGGACCCCTAGGGAGGTCCTTGGGGGGTCGTACCCGGACGTTTTAACCCATGAAGATATACTTACCTAATTTAAACCTTTTTACAAGATTATACATCATACGACACTCCCAAACCTGTCCAAAAACATAATGACATACTACAACACATTCTTCTCTAGTTTCCGGACGTCGTGGTCATTTCTTGACGTTTAGACTTTTACTCTTCCAAACCAAGTCAATTGCATTAATTTAGGTTTAGAAACATCATTTTAAATGTTTTTAAGTCATTATTCATAAGGTGAGGCTCTAACTGAAGTCATAGAATTTCTGGGGTGTTACAATATCCCTTCCTTAGGAACATTCGTCCCGAATGGCACTAGGACTTCTTTCTAGGGAGACAATGACTCAAACTAGCAGCACCAAACATCATTTTAATGTTTTTATGTAATATTATAAAGTGATGCTCTAATTAATATAATTTTAGGGTGTTACAATATCCCCTCCTTAGGAACATTAGTTCCGAATGCACTAGAACTTCTTTGTAGGGAGACAATGACTCAAACTAGCAGCACCACAACAAGTCACATCAACAACATCATATCATCATATCATATAGGAATTTAATCCACAACATCACTATGCTCAAAACTCTTTACTTCATAAGTATAGGAGGAACTACCTTCTCCATATTCAATGAGCATCAACATATATTTTCAGAAATCAACAAGACATTTTGTTAACAAGACAACATCAAGCATGCTCATTACAACTCTCATGAAGACAACATTACACAACATCTATGGGTGCAATTTCAATCATGAGAAACAAAATTCATGAAAATTCAACATACAACTTAAGCATGAATTTTCACAAAAATTATGCACATACAAGGAAATCATGTCATAATCATCAACACACATGATTTTCATTTATACCAAATTAAGAGAGACTACTAACCTCAACTATGGCTAGGACTAGGAGGGAAAAAGATGAGGGTAGCGGAACTTCATGTCGGCCTCGGCCTCCCATGTTGCACCTTCAACTAGGTGGTTTATCCATAGGACTTTTACGGAGGAACTTCTTTAATCCTCAACTTCTTAACTTGACGATCTAAGATTTCGACCGGAACCTCTTCATAAGAAAGGTTCTCATTCACACCTAAACCTTCTAGAGGGAAGATGGACACCAGTTCACCTATACACTTATTTAACATAGAAATATGGAACATCGGGTGAACGGGGCAAATTCATTGGGTAATTTCAACTCATAAGCGACCTTTCCGACACGCTTCAAGATCTCATCAGGCCCAACATACCGGGGGCTAAGTTTCCCTTCTTACCAAACCTCATCACCCCTTTCATGGGTGAGATCTTCAAGTAGACCCAATCACCTACTTCAAATTCAAGATCTCTCTGTCTATTATCGGCATAAGACTTTTGCCGATTATGAGACGTTTTCAACCTATCTCCTATAAGTCGAACTTTCTCTGTGGCCTCACAGACTACCTCGGGACCAAGAAGAGCAAATTCACCCACTTCAAAACACCCAACCGGAGATCGAGACCTTCTACCATAAAGTGCTTCAAAGGGTTCCATAGCAATACTTGAGTGGTAGCTATTGTTGTAGGAAAATTCTATCAAAGGTAGGTGGTCATCCCAATTACCTTTGAAGTCAATGACACACGCTCTCAACATGTTGTTTAGGGTTTGGATGGTGCGTTCCGCTTGACCATCCGTTTGAGAGTGAAATGCGGTACTAATCTTCACTTGAGTACCAAGCCCACTTTGGAAAGACCTCCAAAATGGGAAGTAAATTGGGCACCTCTGTCCGAAATAATCGACAATGGGTCCCATGCAACTTCACAATCTCTTTAATGTACAACTTAGCATAGTCTTTTGCCGAATAAGAAACCTTGAGGAAAAAAATGGGCTGATTTAGTAAATCTATCCACAATGACCCAAATGGAGTCATGTTGCCTACGAGTTCGAGGCAAACCTACCACAAAGTCCATATTGACCTCTTCCCACTTCCAAGTGGGGATATCGATATCTTGAGTTAGACCTCCCAGTCCTTGGTGCTCGGCTTTGACTTGTTGGCAATTTGAGCACCTAGCCACAAATTTTGCTATGTCTCTTTTCATCCGTTCACCAATAAATCTCACGTAAGTCGCGATACATCTTGGTGGCTCCTGGATGGATGGAGTATCGGGACCCATGGGCCTCCTCTAAGTTTGTCTCTTTAGGCCATCCACATCCGAACACATAACCTCCTTGGTGCCTAAGCACCTCATCTTCTCCTTGAGAGAAAGTTTCTATTGCTTTGTTGAGAACCTACTCTTTTAGTTCCATCAAAATAGGGTCAAGATGTTGCTTAGACTTCACGTCAACAACAACCGATGACTCGGAATTATGACGGACCATGACACCTCATTTTGGGGAATCTTCAAGTGGACACCCAACGGGCTAGCCTATGTACATCAGGGCTAACTCCCTTTTCTCTTCTTCCACATGAGACACACTACCCATAGATACACGACTCAAAGCATCCGCAACTACATTTGCTTTCCCGGGGTGGTAAAGGACACTCATATCGTAATCTTTCAAGAGTTCCAACCACCTCCTTTGTCGAAGATTAATTCTTTTTGGGTAAAAACATATTGAAGGCTCTTGTGGTCGTAAACACATCCACATGTACCCCATAGAGATAGTGTCTCCAAATCTTTAAGGCAAAGACTACGGCGCTAGCTCAAGGTCATGAGTTGGATAATTCTTCTCATGCACCTTGAGTTGTCTCGAGGCATAAGCTATAACCTTACCATGCTGCATGAGGACACAACCCAAACCCACTCGGGAAGCATCACAATATACTACAAACCCTTCGGTGGCCTCTGGTAAGGTCAGAATCGAAGCGGAGGTGAGCTTATCTTTTAACAATTGGAAGCTCCTTTCACAAGATTCCGACCATTCGAAATTGGATTCTTTTGAGTTAAGGTCGTTAATGGAGATGCAATAGATGAAAATCCCTCAACAAACCTCCGGTAGTAACCGGCCAAACCCAAAAAGCTTCGGATGTCGGAAGGACTCAAAGGTCTAGGCCAACTTTTGACCGCATCGGTTTTCTTTGGATCAACTTCTATACCCTCACTAGAAACAATGTGACCAAGGAAAGCAACCGATCTTAGCCAAAACTCACACTTGCCAAACTTAGCATAAAGTTGGTGATCTTTGAGGACTTGCAGTACTATCCTCAAATGATTCATGTGATCATCCTCACTTTTTGAGTATATCAAGATGTCATCGATAAAGACAATAACAAATGAGTCTAGAAAATTTCTAAACACACGAGTCATAAGGTCCATGAAAGCCGCCGGGGCATTTGTAAGACCAAAGGACATCACTAAGAACTCAAAATGACCGTATCTTGTTCGGAAGGCTGTTTTCGGAACATCAACACCTCTCACCCTAAGTTGGTGATAACCCGACCTCAAATCAATTTTTGAAAAGTAACTCGCTCCTTGAAGTTGATCAAATAAGTCATCAATCCTAGGGAGTGGATACTTGTTCTTAATGGTCACCTTATTTAATTGTCGGTAATCAATACACATACGAAGAGATCCATCCTTCTTCTTCACAAATAACACCGGTGCACCCCAAGGAGATATACTAGGTTGGATGAAACCCTTATCCAACAAATCCTTGAGTTGAGTTTTTAATTCCTTCAACTCCGCTGGGGCCATCCGGTAAGGAGGGATTGAAATGGGTTGTGTATCTGCAATAAATCTATGCCGAAATCTATTTCCCGTTCGGGAGGAATCCGGTAAGTCATCAGGAAAGACTTCCGGAAAATCCTTCACTACGGGACACTCCAAAGGAGGAATCTCGGACTCAAGATCCTTGACCCTCACAATTGATAAAGACAACCCTTAGAAATCAACTTATAAGCTTTTAGACATGAAATGATCCTTCCCCTAGGGAATGAATTTCCTCCCTTCCATTCTAAAATGGGTTCATTAGGAAATTGAAACTTCACAATTCGGGTTCTACAATCTATGGACGCAAAACAAGCATGAAGCCAATCCATCCCCAATATAACATCAAAGTCCAACATATCAAGTTCCACCAAATCAACCAAAGTGACTCTATTGGGCAATGATATGGGACAACCCCTATACACTCTTTTAGCAATTATGGAATCACCCACCGGGGTGGAAACCGAAAAGGTTCATTTAAGACATCGGGAAGCATATCAAACTTCATAGCCACCAAAGGGGTTACAAAAGACAAAGTGGCACCGGGATCCAACAATGCATAAACATTAATTGTAAATACTTGTAACATACCGGTCACAACATCCGGAGAACTCTCTTGGTCACCTCGGGATTGGAGAGCATAGAAGCGATTCTTCTTAGGAGCATCGGGATTTGGGCCACTGCTTGTGCTTGAGATTTTCCCTTCCTTGAGCCTTTAGCATAGGGCAGTCCCTCCTCATGTGGCCGCTCTTACCACAACCATAGCAATTTCCCATGCCAACTAGGCACTTGCCTTTATGTTTTCGGCCACATTTGTACAAATAGGCTTCTCAACATAAGGACCACCACCTTTGTTTCTTGAGGCTTGGGGGTAGACATTTACCTTTGTTGACCCTTGGAGTGTTAGGAGGACCTTGGTTGGAAAACCTCTTTTTGAACTTTGGTTTATCTTGGATTTCAAACCTAACCTTAGAAGAATTTCCATCATCGGCCCTTGACCTCTTCAATTCTCTACCAACTTTCTTAAGCTTTTGCTCCTCAATTTGTTCGGCATGAACCATAAGACAGAAATGTCCATGCTTGGGATTAGCATAGCCGACCTACATTCATTTACCACAAGATCGGATACTCCCATAACAAATTTGTTCATTGTAGCTCTAGAGTTCGACACCAAAGTAGGAGCATGCTTGGACAATTGAGTGAACTTGAGGCCATACTCCTTCACACTCATACCCCTTGACGAAGGTTGATGAATTCTTGCATTTTCCTCTCCCTTAGTTCCAAGGGGAAAAACCTATCAAGAAAAGCCATCTTGAATGTAGCCCAACTTATCAGACCCTCTCTAATAGGTCTCCCCTCCTTCATTGTTCATACCACACTTGTGCCACATCTTTGAGTTGATAGGCGGCTAACTCCGCCTTTTCTTGAGAAGACAACCCATAGCTCTAGAACCTTAAACACTTCGTCAATGAATCCTTGTGGATCTTCTTCCACCTTGGAGCCAAAGAAAGTAGGGGGATTCATCCTTGTGAAATCCCTTATCCTAGAACTGGTAGTGCTAGCATTGGGGTTCACTTGTACCCTAGCATCCCTAGCAACTTGAGTGGCCAACACTTGAGTCAAATTATGAATAGCCGACCTTATCTCAACATTAGACATAGCCTTCTTCAATAAGAACTTGAGGGTTTTGAGGAGCTTGAGGGGGAACTGCCTCATTCACATTCTCCTCACCGGCCCTCCTTGCATTGTTCCTTCTGTATTCATGCCTATAAGCACAAGAAAAGGATTAGAAGAGAAGGACTAGATAGAGTTAAGACTTCTAGGCACGACTATGGAGTAACAAAGAGCGAAAGTTCCTAAGCACTCGTAGCCTCCCATTCATAAGTGTGGCGCGCTTCACACCCATGAACAAGACTCTACTCGACGTGGTATCTTGTGACATGGATCCTACATTATTCTCAACTTTATGCTCTGATTCCAAGTTTGTAACGACCCGAGAGCACCCCTAGTCATTACCGGCGTATTCGACCTCAAAGAGGTCTTATACAAGCCCTTAGCATTCATCATAGCATGCATCATCGAATAAAAACACGGAAAAATTTAAAACTTTTACTTTGGAAGTTCAACTTCACTTCATATATGAAAATAGAATCTAACTTCGTCACAATGTACCATCTAGACATAAAGTATCGAAAATGGACTTAGCCTTAATCAATAAGAAGTCTAGAAATAGGAAAGTACAACATTGCCTTTCAACATAAGTAAAGAACTAAAATAGAAGCTAGATCATAGGGTCTTGTCCTCGGACTTGAGGACTCACCAACTTGGGGAAGCAACTCCAAGTGTCTTGAGAAGTAAGCTTGAATCCTCAACGGCCCGAACCTAAATGTTTGGGGAAAAAGGAAACAAAATGGGTTAGTACAACACACGTACTAAGTATGGCTACTATGCATAAAAACCATTGAAACATGCATAAAGGGTCATTTTAGTCAAAACACGCTTTTTACCAAGTAAATCCAATATGCACACAAAGTAAGCATCATAGTACAAACCAACATAATATCATCCCAACACGTAGACAACCCAAGTAATACTAGTGCAATGCAAGGAATAGAATCCCATAACCCTATTCAAAGCCAAGTATCAATTAAGCAACCTACTTCATGCATACCTACATAAGATCATACTTCATCATAACTTACCATATTCATAATGATCATACATAACATAGCTTCAACATACATAAATCATAATCATCATAATCATAAGTGAACACTACTACAACCATCTCTTAGGATCCCACAAGTGCAATGTGCAAGAGAAGTCCCATACCCTCCCTTACACAATGAAGAAACCCTTAAGAAAGCCCTAGTAAGAGTTCACACCTTCATACCTTCATTTAGTTTTACATTAGGGAGATATTGCCATAACCGACATAGACCATGAGAGCTACATGGAATCCGTGTTCTACTCCCACACCGAAAAGAAGGGTTAACACTTGCCTAAGGTGTAACCATTCGTACATAGCTATCTAGGTGGATCCACTAAGCTAAAGTCCTATGTGGGCACATAGTTAAGGGTCAAGGAGACTGCTCCTAGAAATCCTAACTTACTAAACGTGGGGGATTTCCATCTCATGAGAAACACATACCGTGGATAATCCGGACTTGCTAAACGTGAGGAAACCCATGTGGGGAGCCGGACTTACTAAACGTGAGACCCCCATCTCATTTACATGCCCTTTCGGTGCTAAGCATCTAATTCCCTTTTGTAATCATCTTTAGTCATCACATAGTTCACATTAGCCTTTACTAGACTCTTATGTAAACATCTTATCATAATAGCTCATAGGTGTTCATAAGTGAGAACAATCCTTTCACTTAGAAACACTAGCAAGTGAGTAAACCTTTCACTTTACATTACACTATAATCATGATAACTACTTTCAATCATATAGCAATCATACCATCACATACATACATGCTTCATAGCTAATTCAAGTGTAGAGGGGTTAAGGAGAGGAAACTAGGTCATCAATACCACAACAACACATTAGTATAACATCATTACAATCTAAGTAATTCACCTTTCATACTTGAGTTCAAAGGAGAACTAACCTTCATACCTTCTTCCCTCTTTGGGCATTCATACTACAATTACCAACAATTCATAACCAATACATAATACAAGGTAATTCATGAAGTAATAACATCATCAACATCAATATTATCAATTGACATATTCCTTCATAGCCTTCAAGGCTTCATTCAAAGACTCAACCCTAATTTCATAGAAATTATACATAACCTAGGGTAGAATCATCATACAACATGAATTATATAACATCACCTTCAATTCATAGCCTTCAATAATATCCAACACAAACTAGGGTTAGAATTAGGAAAGAAGGAGAAACATGGGTCTCATGGGAATTCTTCAAGAAACCACAAATACAACATAAATTCATTCATAATTATTCATATAACATCAATCAAAGTCATTTATAACATCAATTTCACTTTAGAAAGAAGACCCACATTTTTAGATTGAAATCCTAGAAATTGGAGATTTTGAAATTCATCTTGAAGGGGCCTCTTGGGGAAAGGAATCCCAAGAGTGATAAGCAACCATACATTAGTTAATTCCTTGAGAACTGATGGGGAAAAATCAAACTTGCTTCCCTAGATGAACCTTGGTCTTCTTCTTCAATGGGGTTCTTAGTTGAGAGAGTTTTTGAGAAAGAATGAGTTTGACTTGTGAGTTTAGTTGTGTGAGTTAAAGTCTTAGGTTAGGGTCTTATAGTTAGGTTTAGAATGGTAATTAGTTAACTAACCACCCATATTAACCCTTAATTAAATAACTAACTAAAACTAAGACCCCTAAAATAAAAACTAAAAACGTAAAAACTGCCAGGACTTACCACCCTCCACTACGGACCGTAGTGGAGTTACGACCGTGTGGTCATCCGTCGTTTGGTACTGAGTTCCCTTTTGGGGGGGTCAAGTCTCCCACACTAAGTATGGGCTCACGCCATGACTTACGGTCCGTCGACCAGTCTACGGGCCGTGAGTTCTTGTCTCGTCGTTTGCTGCAGTTTTGACAGCTTTTGGTCCATGTTTGGGTCTCCTTAAGGACCCTAGGGTCCTTGGGGTCGTACCCGGACGTTTTGACCCTATGAACAATATACTTACCTAATTTAAACCTTTTTACAAGATTATACCATCATACGACACTCCCAAAACCTGTCCAAAAAACCTAAGGACACACTACAACAAATTCTTCTCTAGTTTCCAAGACATCGTGGTCGTTTCTTGACGTTTTAG
>NW_026020021.1:0-5667 GCF_900185275.1 Solanum verrucosum
CAGGTGGTATCTGGACATGAGGTGCCCTCACTGTAGGCTGATCCTGCGGTACTAGTGCTGGTGTAGCTGGGGCGGGTGGCTGCTGCATCCCCCAAGCACACCTAAGAGCTGAGCAATAGCGGCCTGGAGATCTGGAGTCAAAACTAGTCCGGGTGGCGGCTGGGATGGCAACGGCCCCACCGGCTGATCTGGTATACGAAGTGCTGAAGGGTCTGCTACTGGCTCTGGATCCTCCTCTCACTCCTGGACTGATGCTGCGGCCCTCTCTCGACCTCGGGGTCGGCGTCTACCCCAAGCTGGGGCTCTTTCTGCAGGCCTGGGTGCATCACCCCCGGTCGCGCCACCTCGTGAGTGAACCATCATGCGAATGAGTGATACAAGTGAGATTTTAAGGAACCAATAAGACACATGCTGCACGAAAGTGAAACAGAAGAGGAAATCTTTCTAAGGACATTCTGTAGCCTCCCGAAGATAAGTTACGGACGTCTCCGCACCGATCCATAAGACTCTACTAGACGTTAGCTCTATACAAGTGAGACCGGTGGACCTGAGGCACTGATACCAATTTGTTACGACCCGATTTCTCGATTCATGATGGCACCTACTATACCCTACCAGTAGGTAAGCCAACCCGTAACCCAGAACATCAAGCAATGAGCAAAAGAGCAGAAACTAGCGAAAACAATAATCTAAACAAGAATAACAAGACGGAAGCAACCGAAAATAAATATATACAGAAATTCCTCCCAGAACCTAGAAGTCACTAGTACAGAGCTATCTAATAAAGAGTACAAGTCCCAAAAGTGGACCACAACAGAGCGTTTCTCAAAGGCAACAAGACTAGCTAAAACAAAAGAAGGAGACAGAACAAACCCCAAAACGCCAAGTGCTCGCCCTTGTCTCCGAATCACAGCTGCAAAAGAAGGCTGGAACTAATCACCGCTGGTAACTGGTACTGGGACCTGCATCACGAAATAGATGCAGAGCATAGCATGAGTACCAACACAACAGGTTCTCAGTAGGCCATCACAGGCCGACTGAGCAAAAAAGGTAAAAACAATAAGAAAGGATAGAATCTAGACACAGAGAGGTCAAAACGGATAAGAAAAGAAAGCACACGAGCATACCAGAAACAAACTAAGTACACCTAAACTAAACTTAACTGGAACCCCATATGCCCAGAAGGTACACTCCTGCACAAGCTCAAATAAAACCTGAACGAACCCACATAAGCCCAACAGGTACACGAAAAAGCTTAGTCTACTGAAAAAGAAGAAAATCGGGCTCCCAGCCCAAAGTAACTAAGATAATCCATCAGACTCCACCAGCCAGCAGTGCACTCCCAGCCCAGCTAGAAAGAGTGACCCTAGGGGGCACCCAACCAAACAGTCCACTCCCAGCCCAGCTAGAAAGAGGGACTCGTGAGTGAGGTAGATATCGCGAGTCGTCCTACCATGCAGTCAGCTCCTAGCCCAGCTAGAAAGAGCGACCCCGGGACACCAGCTAGCAGCACACTCCCAGTCCAACTAGAAAGAGAGGCCCGGGGGTGATCGTTGATGCACCGAGTCTACCCAGCCAGCGATACGTTCCCAGCCCAGCTAGAAAGAACGACCTCGGGGGTGATGGTATCTCCAATAGGATTCAATCCAACAACAACCACCGTGGAACGCCGTCCACTCTAAGATATCACATAAAAGGCTCCAAGCCTATACTATCTCAATCCCACGCCTCGAGTGATGCACCAAACCTTCGAGAATGTGTCGGAATCGCAGAATGAGAGAGAAAGATACAGAAGTGCAGCAAGAAGTGATAACGCTAATCTAAGGCTCAAACTATCAGACTCAAGTCTGCTATTCCAGTCTACAAGGAGCTAAGTCATCCGAACGACGTCGGCAGCAAGTCAAGGGTATCCAGCACACACGGGTCATAAGTCTAAGGCAATGCTAGCCTAACCTAGACTAAGGACATCATGCTTACGGTTAAGGATGAACAAGGCATGCAAAACATAGCATACAAGCATACAATAACATTTAGCACATAAGCATGCAACTCTACTAAACCGCTTAACATGATACTATACCCGAAATGTGGCCAATCGATCCTAACATAAGGTAACTAATCAAACTAAAGTAGTAAACTGGTACTCACCCCCAATTCACTCCAATCGACAGATTTTTACACAATTAAGCTCAATCTAAAAGAAAGGAAGTCGTAGCCTACCTTAAGGCCAATCGCGCGCTCTCCAAATCACTTTACCGGAGATGTCCCTTTCCGAACAGTCTCGAAACGCTGCCCCGCTATCAAAAATAGAGTCACAAACGTTACTACGGTCATTTAGACACCAAAATAACAACAAACGAAGACTGGTCAATTTTGGAGTCAAAACGGGAATCGTGGGACCCGCACCGAACTGTCCAAATTTGACTCTGTCAAGAGACCCTAAACAACACTCCAAACTTGTTTTGGAACACAATCTGAGGCTCAAAATACAGCAAAAACCAACAAGCAAGAAACCACACTTTAATCAACTAAAAGAAACCGTATAGCAGTAGTCTAAACTCGGAATGAACTAGAATCGAAAGGTGCCCAGCACTCATTGAACACTCTACGACGAAGTCACGATAATTCTCAATATTTGGGACTTCGAATCACCCAAAACCGAGTTAAAATGAGTGAGATATGACCAAAACAAAAGTACCAAAATTAAAGACTCGAAAAAAGTACTGCAGTCAGGTTTTATCGCGAAATTACCTCGAACACGTGGACCCAACAACTTCCGAACACTCTACCGCAAAGCCACCGAAAATACGAAGCTCCCGCACTTCGAATCGCCTAAATCGGACAAAAGATGAGAGAGTTATGAGGGTTTAAGTTTTGGGAAATGTTGCTGGTTTTTCTGCAATAAATAGCAGATTTGCTGCAATTTTTCCAAAACTTAAAAACTCCGACGGGGTGCTCCGAACTCGTTCGGAACCCCGTGCACGCAAACGAGATATGCAACCATACCAAATTCGATATTCCGGACTCAACGGAGAAGTCGAAATTTCGATCAAAGGTCATCTCGATAAAAAGTGGGTCCCACTTCCAAAGGCCATTTTAAGTCAAAACCCACAAAAGGGCTCGGAAAGATATCAAAAACCTCGGGACACAAAAGAAGGGTCAATCTAGACCAAACTCGACATCTGGAGTAACCGCATTGAGGGAATAGTCATCCGAGTGCGTTTACTCAGAATGTTGACCAAAGTCAAACTTAGACTTAAACTTAAAGTGAAAACGCCTAATCGCACCGACTCACACTGAAAACCTCGGGAGTCATGTCGACCATGCTACTAGCCTAAAATGACCCTTACGGAGCTGATGGATTCGTCAGAATTGGATTCCGATGTCATCTTCTTGAACTTTTGATCGAAAATGATCGTTCAAGGTTCATAAGCTCCAAAACACAAAAACTCGCACCAAGACCAAACGAACGACCAGGTGACCGAACTGTCAGTCCCAGCAAGTCATAAATGACTTGGGGTCGCTACAGGAACGCTCTAAACGACACACAGAAGGCAAGACACAGAAATGACCTGGAGGGTCATTACAATATCCACTACTAAAAAGGACTTTCGTCCGCGAAAGTAAGGGTCAGGAAGTACCTGAAGGCTCAAACAAGATGGGAAACTGCTCTCGCATCTCCTGCTCGGTCTCTCAGGTAGCCTCATCGACTGGATGATGCCTCCAACGGACCTTAACAACAGGAATGGCTCTCGAGCGCAATCTCCTCACATCTCTGGCTAGAATGACAACTGGCTCCTTTACAAATGTCAAACGATCATCCAACTCGACTGCATCATACTGGAGCACATGGGACTCAGTAGGAACATAACGCCGCAACATTGAGACATGGAAAACCGGGTGGATGGCTGAAAATGCTAGAGGTAGGGCCAACTCATAAGCAACCTCCCCAACTGTCCGTAGTATCTCAAAAGGCCCAATGTACCTAGGGCTAAGCTTGCCCCGCCTCCCAAACCTCATCACGCCCTTCATGGGCGACACACGGAGGAATACCCGATCACCAACAGAAAATCTCAAAGGTCGGCGCCTCCGATCCGCATAACTCTGGTGCCTACTCTGAGCCGGCCTGAGCCTATCCTGAATCACCCTCACCTGATCCAGGGCCTCCTGAAGCAAATCTGTACCACGCGGCCTAGGCTCTGTAGACTCAAACCAACCAACTGGAGAGCGACAACGCCTACCATATAATGCCTCGAATGGGGCCATCTGAATACTAGAGTGGTAGGTGTTGTTGTACGCAACTCCGCCAAAGGTAAGAACTGGTCCCACTAACCTCCAAAATCCATAACACAGTCCCGCAACATATCCTCAAGGACCTGAATAGTACGCTCCGACTGGCCATCCGTCTGCGGGAGGAAAGCTGTGCTAACGTCAACCCGAGTGCCCAACTCATCCTGAAAGGTCCTCTAAAAACTAGACGTGAACTGAGAACCCCGATCTGATATAATAGAAACTGGCACCCATGAAGTCGAACCACCTCCCGAATGTAGATATGAGCCAACCTCTCGGCGCTAAATAAAGACTGAACAGGAAGGAAATGTGCTGACTTGGTCAATCGATCAACGATGACCCAAATGCTGTCAACACCTCTAGAAGTCCGAGGCAACCCCACAATGAAGTCCATAGTGATACGCTCCCACTTCCACTCCGGAATGGGTAATCTCTGAAACTCACCACCAGGCCTCAATTGCTCGGCCTTTACCTGCTGGCAGCACAAGCAACGGGAAACAAAGTTAGCAATATCTCTCCTCATGCCACTCCACCAGTAATGCTGCCTCAAATCACGATACATCTTCGCTGTGCCCGGATGGATAGAGTATCTAGACTCATGGGCCTCAGAAAGTATCAACCGTATCAAATCCCCAAATCTCGGAACACAGATGCGGCCGGCGAATCTCAACACTCCATCAGGATCTAAGGTAGCCTGACCACCATCACCGCTAACACTCGATCTCTAAGGGCCACCAAGGCCTCATCCTCAAACTGACAACCACAGATCCTATCAAGCAAGGAAGACTGAACTCCCATATGGGCTAAGACACGTCTAGGATCTGAGATATCCAACCGAACCATGCTATTGGCTAAGAACTGAATGTCCATAGACAAGGGTCGCTCCTCAACAGATATGAAGGCTAGACTACCCATACTCACCGCCTTTCGGCTCAAGGCGTCCGCTACCACATTCGCCTTGCCCGGATGATAGAGAATAGAGAGGTCAGAGTCCTTCAGGAGCTCAATCCAACGACGCTGGCTCGAATTAAGGTCCCTCTGGCTCATGATGTACTGAAGACTCCTGTGATCGGTATAGATCTCACATCGAACTCCATACAAGTAGTGCCTCCAAATCTTAAGTGCGAAAACTACCGCCGCCAACTCTAAGTCATGGGTGGGGTAATTGCGCTCATGAATCTTAAGCTGCCTCGAGCATAAGTAATAACCCGGCCCTGCTGCATCAATACACAACCCAAACCAACACCGGATGCGTCACAATAAACCGTGAAGCCCTCCCCTTAACTGGAAGAGTCAATATAGGAGCGGTGGTCAATAACTCCTTGAGCCTCAAACAAAGGGAACATCAACACGAGTCAACCGAGTCAGAGGTGCTGC